>NC_083763.1:69641872-69819372 GCF_963514075.1 Conger conger
TACCCCATCACATTATTAATCATTTAGAACCTCATTTAAAGCACACACACGCACGCGCACACACACACACACACACACACACACGCGCACGCACACACACACACACACACACACACACACTGGCTGGTTTGTCATACCATGTGCATTAGTGTATCAGGTCCTTGTGGGGGACAGTGAATGCATCTGTGCCCTTTGACCTGGAAACGCAGTTCTACAAGACAGCAGCATCCAAGCCCAGAGGATGACAACAAATCAAAGCCGTTTCCCCGATCCAAAGCCTTTCAGCATCCTGTCACATGGGCCAATCGCCTATTTCCTTCTGCTGTAACCTGTGAGCCGTGTGTATACCCCATCACATTATTCATCATTTAGAGCGTCTTTAGCTCAAGCTTGGGGGAGGGGTGAGCTACCTGCTTTGTTCTCTTGAGCTTGGTGCTTCACTTGAAATGGTACAGATAATATCTGTGCTTAATATCTGTATTGTGATTGTATGTATGTACAGTAGACGTGTAATACACGCAAGATATAAACTGCCTTTGTCATTGGAGTGCAGGTCACTAAGGTTTAACTGCACACACAGAAGACTGTCACAAGATCAAAAGTCAAGCAAGTCAGTAAACTGCCTCTGGATTGGTTTCTTTTTTTTAAAACTGATTTTGAAATTGTTTGCTCCATTGATTTCAGCATCATTGGTGGGTGGTGCCAAAAAAGGCTGTCACAGTTGTCCCTTTAGTCCTTCCCATTTGTCCTAACTGATCTGCTTTTCAGGAGATGCAAGAGTGACACCTAGTGATTGCCAGGTAAAATGCAGGCAGACTCGACGATCATTTCAGTGTTTTAATATTAGTCTGAAGACTATACTGATTCTGAATTACAGTATATGATTAAGTACAGGCAAATGCGCTTAATTTGTTTGCGGTGGTGAAGGCATGTTTCTAGATTTGTTCATTTCAGTGTAACTATTTCTTACATATACTGTACATGATGATGCATTTAAAAGCTCGATAAGCAGTTTTTAACTATGAATGCAAAACCAAAACAATCAACCATTTCTGTAAAACTTCTGTCAAATCTGTCAACACTTCCTTCCAAACCATGTAGTCTTCACCCAAAATGACATTTTGCCTCAGAGTCAGAAACACAAGTCAATAAATGCCCGCAGAACTGCTGCTCACTGGATGTTTTTTGTTTTTCGCACCATTCTCTGCAATCTCTAGAGACTGTTGTGATCAGGAGATCAGCCGTTTCTGAGATATTCAAAGCACCCTGTTTGGCACCAACAATCATCTCACAATCAAAGGCACTTAGATCACATTTCTTCCCGATTTTGATATTTGGTCTGAAAAACAAGCGAACCTCTTGCCCGTGATTGTATGCATTTAGTTGCTGCCACATGATTGGCTGATTAAATATTTGCATTAACAAGCTGTTGTACATAGTAAAGAATGTACAGTAACACAGTACAGTAATCACTGAGTATTGCCTTGTTTACAGTAAATAGCAATAGATCAGACTTACCTGTTCTCATTTGTGAATGTTCGTATGACAGGGGCAATGCTGACACAGCTGAGCGACATGCGACGGGGTGACATTGGCTGAGGCGGTAAGAGCAGTCGTCTCATTGGCTCAGGCGGTAAGAGCAGTCGTCTGATTGGCTCAGGCGGTAAGAGCAGTCGTCTCATTGGCTCAGGCGGTAAGAGCAGTCGTCTCATTGGCTCAGGCGTTAAGAGCAGTCGTCTGATTGGCTCAGGCGGTAAGAGCAGTCGTCTCATTGGCTCTGGCGGTAAGAGCAGTCGTCTCATTGGCTCAGGTGGTAAGAGCAGTCGTCTGGCAGTTGGAGGGTTGCCGGTTCGATCCCCCGCCCGGGCTGTGTCGAAGTGTCCCTGAGCAAGACACCTAACCCCTAAATGCTCCTGACGAGCTGGCCGGCGCCTTGCATGGCAGCCCATCGCCGTCGGTGTGTGAATGTGTGTATGAATGGGTGAATGAGAAGCATCAATTGTACAGCGCTTTGGATAAAGGCGCTATATAAATGCCAACCATTTACCATTTAGCTGAGATCCGGGTGAACTCATTGCCCAGCTTCCCTTATGGTCAAACAACAGCTAACCAGGGGGTCAACCAATGTCGCCTCGTCCAATATATTTTTAATGTACATGCTTCCCATGTGAACACAACACGAGATATTTACTTCAAGAAAACTGTGCATGAAGAGAATTGTGTGAAGTGTTTTTGGAAAAGTGTTAAATGGGTCTGAAATGTGAGAAAACGGATAAAATGTGCTTATACATTAGTTCTGATGATATTATATTTATATTTGCTTATTGGGGGTCATAGCACCAGTTTTTGTGGGTGTAAATTGGGAAAAAAATAACAATTGGGAAAAACTGTAGTAATAAAGAGTTTTTGGAATTAGTGTTTTAATATGGCATTTAAAAAGTGTTTTTTAATGAGTGGGAAATACTGAAAAAGGCTCTGAACATAAAATCCCAAAACACATTATGTTCTACCTAACAGCTCAAATTGAGCTGAACTCAGTGGATTATTTTAATGATGCCTTTAGTCCCAGTCTCCAAGCAATAAAGACTTGGTAAACATGTTCCCTTGTTTTTTAATATAGTTGGAGGCCATTTAGAGACAGAGACGAAACCCTACATGATGGCATGCAGATAGGAAAGTGTGCCATGTCGTTTGGAATGCAAACCGCACTTCCACATTGCAACACTTAGTCAAAGACACTTTGCCAGTAAGCCTGGATTCCATCAGTACTGATCCTTAACAACTCACCATTAAATATAAGCAATCTTTTCATAGGCTTTCATGAGAGATTTTGTTATTATTTTCCACATTATTATTCTTTTATTTTTTTACATTCACAGTGATTGAGAATAACTATCAGGAAACAACCTCGCAATCAATCAAATTAATTAATCGTGAAAGCAAATAGATACATATCTATTAAATTAAGATGCGCAGTGTATCTGAAATAGACTTGCAAAAATGTTTGTGAAAGCAAAAAGTAAACTGAAAACTTCCCATTCCCATCCCAGCCTCCCCCCCCCCCTCCCCCTCCAACCACATTCCTTCACCAGTCCACCCCTTCTGGTTATTAGTCACTTACAGATGTTACATTTCACTCCAGGGGGGCAGGGTGTGCTCGAATGTTTTTCCTCTGCAGTCACGGCCCTGAAATTCAGCCTCCTGTCAACGCGGCCAAACCCTTCACTCACCTCCGCTTTCAGATTTGGTTTCACAGGGCGGGGCTCATTCCATTCCATTCCCGGAAAAAGGGAGACAGAAAGCTGTTGTGTAAACATACAGAACTTAGGTACAAAAGACTTCAGACGTTGAAGAGTGTGGGTTTTTTTTCAGAGTTTATGGAGCATGTAGGAATTTAGTGTGAATCATCTGGGCATTCATCACCATTGAGAAACATTGCCTTAGAACATCCTGAGGCAAGAAAAATGCAGTCCAATCCACAGATTTGCATGCAGGCAAAGTGACTGGAAAGGGGGAGATCTGTTCATCGGTTGGCTGTTGGAGGATGTTTCGGGGCGGGCGGAGAGCTTAAAATACAGGACCAGAATTTCAGCCAGTTTTCCAATTACATCATTCCTAAATCTGCAAAGTGCTTTTAGGGGATTTTACAAAGACTTGAGAGCTCTCAAGCATTAATTGGTACACACACGTACACCCACACACACACAAGTTTTGCTTTGCTTTCTGCTCTCCTCTGTGTCAAGCATTAGCCTTACTGGAGGTTACCTGTTTCGTTTTATATGTTTTGACCTATTTTAGTTCACACATATACGAGAACACGACGTGAGAAATCTGAAGGCAGAAAGTGTGTGTGTCAGAGAGAGGACATGTGTATCAGCATGTGCGCTCAGTTACCTGAGAACAATTCCCAGAGAGTGTTTGGGGTGGCTCTCAAACCGGTTTCTTACTCTGAAAGCAGCCAGCAGAACCCTACTGTACGCCAGTGCTTTCAGAAATATTTACACAAAGGAAAGTCTTTAACCTCCCACAGTAAGTGTGAGCATAAATCATTTGTCTGGAGAATGGCTGGCTTCACACACTTGGCTGGCTGTGTGCGTGTGCGTGTGCGTGTGCGTGTGTGTGTGTGCGTGTGTGTGTGTGTGTGTGTGTGTGGAAAAAAAAAGGAACGCAAGTCATTTGGAAGAGTGCACCACTGAGCAGCGTGGATTCCATTCAGTTTGTAGGGAACATGGTCATGGTGCACAGAATGTAAAAATGAGAGATACTGTAGTATGTTGTGTGGATGGGAGGGGGTTCTCTGCCAAGGTCACACTCTTGTGTAACAGAGTGGTGTGTACTTAAACCCTGTGCTACCATGTGGTCACATCACCCCCCACCCCCCCAAGTATAAACAGTCCAAAGGCCACAATATGCCACAAAGTGATACAACTTCCATAATAATGCCATCTGAAAGGATGAATTTGGAAAGCAATGTTCTCCAAAATCACTTTATTTGACAGATTTCAGGACATGAAACCTGCTTTTCGTACAAGCGTGTTTAAACATTAACCTGAGTGCCCTCGAGCATGTCAACTTTGACTACCAAATAAACCCAGGTGTTTCTTTGTTTTGTTCATAACCATGGGTGAATTTGTTTGACTCCTGTCAACCACAGCAGAAGGTACATTGTGATTTCATTTAGGCTGCATTTTTGTGTATTTTGCAGAAATCTAAACCTAAAAAAGTAAAAACAGACAAAGAAGCAAAAAAATAAAGTATCTAAAACAGAAAGCAGCACCAACCAGTTGAAAAGAGGAAACTTAGCGCGTATTTACCATTAAAAAGCAGACTATAACTGAACAAATCATTTACATTCACTGCTCGTAAAAAACCCCCCCCAAATTCCTTCACTTTCAATCCACTCTGCAACCACAAGAGAAAACAATAATGAAACAACTTTCTCCGCCAATCCCTGAAAAAGAATAGATGAACATAGACTGTCTATCTGCCTATTAGTTGTCGGTTCACAGTAGCAAGGAAGTTTTTGATTGGCAACACTGTTTACCACTTTGATATGCAGTCACATTTCATTCAAACAAATGGTAAAAAGAAATATAAAAATAAGCAGTTGTGAAGCAAAAGTAGTAGAAAAATAGTTTGGTAATGAAAGCAATGAACTGTATATTTCCACATAAATGATACTATTTCACAGTTATTGTATGTATGTAAAGCTTAACACTATGTTCCAAGTAGTATAACTACATACTGTACACAATATAACCATACAGCATATAGGATGAATAGAAAAATCCAGAAGACCAGAGTATGTTTTCCCTTTAGAACTGAGGACAAATATTAATTTACACCTTACACTAGCCTTATTGCATGCATATTCACTCATACAAAATGGCAGCACGTTGGAATAGGCACCCTGTGTATACAGCAATGTAATCATTTTCAGTTACACTTTATTTGAAGGCCATATATCAAGTATATATATATATATATAGGTCTTAGAAATGCTACATAACACTGGTGCCACTGGATATTGCCCTTTGTTTAAAAATATTATATTTTCGAATCTGTCCAGGTTGACAACTATGTCATGTCGTTAAAAACCAAATGTCAGTTTGGAAAGTGGAATACACAGAATGGCAATGTCAGTTGTCATAAAGTGCTATATCATTTGACATATCAGTTATGCACACAGCCTTCAAATAAAGTGTCACCTCATTTTCTTTTTGCGGACTGCATACCCTGGATATGGTGTTAATACTGTTATCTGCGTTAATATCTGTGGTGAGGGTGTTCCATCCAGGGTGCAGCATTAGCACAACGATGCAATTTTAAAGCAGAGCTTTTACCCCTAAAAGAACAGTGTAGCTGCTGCAGTGGAGTTTTTTCCCCAGAGTAAACTCATACACTTGTGTAAAAGTTGACTGAGTAGGGTTTTTCCTACCATACAGCAGAACACAGTATTACTACCTCAGTGAAATACTTGCCTCTGAGAGGGGCTTTTACCCAGAGTGCTGTGTTAAAGGTACAATAGGTAAATTCAGACTTCTAACGGTCAAGAGAGGAATAGCAGCAACAAACACCTTGAAACCACAACAATGTTTATCCCTCTCTTTTCTCTGTAAACGTGCTGACATTGAAATGCCATTGGCTGTGGCAGTTAGAACCAATTTTCAACCAATGAGCTTGAATTATTGTACAGTTATACAATGTTTTGGTAGAGTCGGGCCGTCAACTGTATATTTTGAAACCCAACACAGGCAGAGGGTGAACATGTCAGTGAGCCTTTTTCAATGATAGGAAGAGATTTATGACAAATGGTCTTGTAACAATGTTTAAAAATCTTACCTATTGTACTTTTAATATGCCAGTGTAACGGCTGAATTTGAGTATAGCTTTTTCCACAATGCAGTCTTATGACGACAGTGTAATATTAGCTGTAGAGTAGGGGTTTTACCGAGAGTAGTCTTAATATGTCAGTGTAATGGTTGGATTTGAGTAGAGCTTTTTTTCCATAAAGCAGTTTTAACACAACAGTGTAACATTTGACTTTGAGTATGATTTTTACCCAGAGCACAGTGTTAATACATCAGTGTAACATCTGACTTTGAGGAGAGTTTTTAACCCAGAGCACAGTGTTAATACATCAGTGTAACATTTGACTTTGAGTAGAGTTTTTAACCCAGAGCACCGTGTTAATACATCAGTGTAATATTTGACTTTGAGTAGAGTTTTTAACCCAGAGCACCGTGTTAATACATCAGTGTAACATTTGACTTTGAGTAGACTTTTTTTTTAACCCAGCCACAGTCAGTGAAGGCCCTCACTCCTGAGTGCAGACGTCTGCCAGCGTTTTGAACTTGGAGCCGAGCGTGTCTACGAACTCCAGACTCTCGTCCTGCGCCTGGTCGCTGCAGCACCCCACCGACCCCGCGGGGGAACCCTGCCCCTCGTACTCAAACTCCAGCGGCTGGTCGTCCGCGTACCGCCCCTCGTCCTCTGCCGCGAGGAACACCAGTTTCTGGGAAGACAGGAGTGAAAAAAATACTGAAAATATGCCCACGCCAAGAAAACTACTAAGCAGATTTGAGAATGGATTCCAGAAGTTCTGAGAGATCAGAGCTAAATCAGACAATAAGACTGCAGGAAATGAGACACAAAACCCCTGCTTGATATCATATTACATTCTGGGTCCTCAAACCTATGAATTTCACTGCAGTTTCTATATTCAACTATATTCATGAAATTGGAATTGAGTCAAGGAACAAAGTAGTTACATAATGTAAACTTGCTATTTATCAAAAAAAAAAAAAAAAAAAAAACTCTGCAAGCTTGAACAAGTTTAACCACCGATTCATCCACCTCACCTTTTGTAGATACAAGTCGTTTGTCCTCCATGTGTCCAAAGAGGAGAATCCGGCATGTTCATGCAGAGCGTACCCTTCAGCGTGAGACGATCGCATTGTCCCGGTGTACTGAGCGGAGCTGTACTTCCCCGAGCCGTAGAAACCCGACCCGTACCGGGCCGAGCTGTAGATGTTCTGCGTGTCCATCATGGAGACCTCCTGCAGCCCGGCGGACTGGGCCATGCCCTCCTGGAACACCTGGTTCTGTTTGCCCAGAGTGCTGGAGCTCATGGTCGCCAGGCCGTTCATGTGGCCCATCTTCACCGAACCGTCCACAGCCGAAGCCGGGATCACCATGATGCTGGAATTCTGCGGGGGAATGCCACAGGGCCATTCAAAAAATGTATTAAATAAAAAACACTACATGTTTTCACCTAAAATCAAGTATAACTCTGGTTGACCACTTCAGACCAGCTCCATACTCAACATGGTTTGTTAGCTAGTAATTTCAAGTGGTCATAGTTGGATTTTACACCAGGAAAATTTAGGATAATGAAGTGAAGCATAGTGGTTTAGGACCTGGGATTTAACTCAAAGCTTCTGAAAGGTGGGGTATTGCCACTATACCCCCTAGGTATGGAACTCAACCTGAGTTGCTTCAGTAAAATATCAAGTCATAAAAGTGGATGTTATGTAAAAATATATATATTAATTGCAAGTGTCTGCTAAAAGTCTCAATGAATCCTGTCAATCACAGTGAACTACCCTGTTCACATATTCAGCATAATAACAAGTGATTTGGAGAAGTGCTCTGGGTTCAATGGTATAATGGGGAACGTCACCCTAATTATATGGCATTGTATCTTCTTAGTCCATCCACTGTCATTCAAGTCTTGGTTGTCTAGATACCTTAATCTGTGTCCTGCACCCAAGACAACTCTCTTCACCTCAGCTTTAAGTCTATTATAGTGAGAGCAGACATCTGAGGCAATGGTTTAGTCACTGCAAATGGTGAAGTTTGCCAAATGACAAAAATGTAAATGTAAATGTAAAAGTCTGGGGTGGCCTAATTGTGCTTGAATGTGAACTCAAGGGCAGCCTGTAGCCTTGTGGTGAAGGTACATGACTGGGACCTGGTTCAAGCCCCAGTGTAGTTCTGCACAGCTGTTGGGCCCTGGAGCAAGGCCCTTAACACCACATTGCTCCGGGGGGGACTGTCCCCTGCTTTGTCTAATCAACTGTAAATCCCATTGGATAAAAGTGTCGGCAACTGTAATATTGCGCTTGATTACATTACATTAATGGCATCTGGCAGACGCTCGTATCAAGAGCAACATACAGTTGATTAGACTAAGCAGGAGACAATCCTCCCCTGGAGCAATGCAGGATCTTATTATGGCTACACTGGGGATTGAACCACTGACCTTAACCTTAACCACGACGCTACAGGCCGCTCAGATGGCGAACGCAGGCAATGACCCTTACCACCTCCTCTCCAGGGGCCTCAGTGTTGGACTTCAGCAGCATGCCCGTGCTGACGTCATCGATGTATATTTTCTCCCTCTGCATCGTACATGCAAGCGCACAGCAAAGGCCTTCAGAGGAAAATCAAAAAAAAAAGAAAAAAAAAGAGGGAAACTAAACAGGCCGCAATTACTTCCAGTCCAAAACCTTGAAAAGACACATTCTTCTGGACCCTGACAGCTTTTGTGCACTGCAGGCTGAATTTTTGAGAAAAGACACAATGCTGGTTGGTGGTGGTCGAGGTGAGTTTCCCCCCCTCATCACTGTAAAGCGTCTATCTAGCTAGGCTAATCAAAGGTCTATCTAGCTAGGCTAATCAAAGGTCTATCTAGCTAGGCTAATCAAAGGTCTATCTAGCTAGGCTAATCAAAGGTCTATCTAGCTAGGCTAATACCGCATTCAAGTCTGAAACTGGCTGGGAAACATGGCTGTAAAACTGCTTGATGGAGGCATGGGGGTCGGCAGAAGGAGAGAGAGAGAGAGAGAGGGAGGGAGGGAGAGAGGGAGAGAGGGGGTCAGCAGCAGGAGAGGGAGAGAGGGAGAGAGGGGTGCAGCAGCAGGAGAGAGAGAGAGGGAGAGAGAGAGAGAGAGGGAGGGAGAGAAGGAGAGACGGGTGCAGCAGCAGGAGAGGGAGAGAGGGAGAGAGGGGGTCAGCAGCAGGAGAGAGGGAGAGAGAGAGAGAGAGAGAGAGGGAGAGAGAGAGAGAGAGGGAGGGAGAGAAGGAGAGACGGGTGCAGCAGCAGGAGAGGGAGAGAGGGAGAGAGGGGGTCAGCAGAAGGAGAGAGGGAGAGAGAGAGAGAGAGGGAGGGAGAGAGGGAGAGGGAGAGGGGGTCAGCAGCAGGAGAGAGGGAGAGAGGGAGAGGGGTGCAGCAGCAGGAGAGAGAGAGAGGGAGAGAGAGAGAGAGGGAGGGAGAGAAGGAGAGACGGGTGCAGCAGCAGGAGAGGGAGAGAGGGAGAGAGGGGGTCAGCAGCAGGAGAGGGAGAGAGAGAGGGAGAGAGGGAGGGGTGCAGCAGGAGAGAGGGAGAAAGGGGAGCAGCAGCAGGAGAGGGAGAGAGGGAGAGAGAGAGGGAGGGGTGCAGCAGGAGAGAGGGAGAAAGGGGAGCAGCAGCAGGAGAGGGAGAGAGGGCACTCACACAGGAGCAGGAGCAGGGCCAGGCCCAGCAGCATGGCCAGGATGGCCCACGCTCCCAGGGAGACGGAGCTGGTCCGGGCGGGGCACTCCCCTCCGTGGCAGTGGCAGATCCGCACCGTCACCGTCTGCGTCTCCCCGAAGCCCTGCAGGTCCTCCACCCGCAGCGGGACGCTGTACACGCCCGTCGGCAAGTCCTGGGCCGGCTCCAGCCTCACCGAGGTGGCTGAGCACAGGGAACAGAGTTAAATCAACTCTGACACTGAGTCCAACAGCAACAACATGCACACAGAGAAATGGCCAGTGTTAATCCGAGTCCAACTGGGGCTCATATCTGACTAGGGCCATTAATGCTAACTTCATCAACATCGCTGATTTAACACTACTGGTATTCAAAGTTTAAGAGTTGATTTTACTGCAGTGGGGAAAGCTGATAGAGAATAACACTGTAGGTATTATTGTCCCGCCATAACTGCTCAGCCTTGAGCGAAATAATGTTTTAAAAAAAACATTCAAAGACAGGATCTGAACACAACTCCAAATGTAATCCCTTTGTTTGAAAAAAAAAAAAAAAACATTTTTGAAAAGTTTTTTTAGAAAGGTTGAGTTGACCAACACTGCTCATTCTGCCAATGAAAAGAAAGAGGAACGTTTCTATTTATGTATGAAAGTATATTTTTCAGTTGCATCACATTTACATAATTCTCATTAACATTTAACTGCCAGAGTACATGTCCTGGCAATGCTCAGGTATTATAGGATTACCTAAATCCAACAACAACACTGTACTCTGAGTCACAGTTGTATTACTACTTATTTCCAAAGAACTCAGCAGTAACGATGATAGATTACATAAAGTTTTTTTGTTTTCTTTCATGAAAAAAGGCCAAAAGGTATGAAATTTCTTTTTTTTAATGTATTTAGTTGAGCATGACCTCCAGGGGTTAAATGACGAAAGCACCCTCAACCCCTCTTTAGCAGCAAAATACAACGCGGGCTCCTGAAATAAGAGCCTTCTATAATGTTCCAGCAGCACACCATGAAACCACCATTAGAAAACTCCTGTAGGCTACCTGTCACATCTGTAAGCCTCCATTTCCCATCATGCCCTTTGGGGAGGGCAAAGCTGAAGGGGCCGGAGAAGGGGTCAGCGTCGCTGTCCACCGCCTCCACCAGCACCGAGCTTGTGTCTCCGCCCTCACACAGGACCATGCCCTTTGCCGGGATCACCGGCGCGTTGTCATTAATGTCTTCGATCTGGATCAGGACGGTCCCTGTGCCTGTCTTTGAGCCTTGGAAATAACAAGAGAGAAAAACGTTTTTTTTTTTTTTTTTTTTCAAAGAAAGTAAAAGCCCAAAGGAAAAAGTGATATCGTCATATAAAGTACCTATCTATCTATCTATATACAGTATTGTCTGATAGATCTTTACATGGGATAGTTGTTCTCATGAAATTATGAAGTTGAAGTTCTCATCTGAGAATAAAGCAAAAAAAACAAAAAAACGACAGAGCATGACATAAACACGCAACTTAATCACGCAGTCATCAATGGAAAAAAGGTACTTATGTGGCATTACTAACACATTTCATGTTCACAAGGTGCTCTGGGAACCCCCACCATCAAATTACGTGACGTTACGTAACTTACGGCGCAACCTTGGGTGCAAAAATAGGATTAAGCCCGCCTTACAGTTTAAAAG
This sequence comes from Conger conger, assembly GCF_963514075.1. Lineage (NCBI taxonomy): Eukaryota > Metazoa > Chordata > Actinopteri > Anguilliformes > Congridae > Conger > Conger conger. Next base: position 69,653,568 of record NC_083763.1, read on the forward strand.
AACTGGCACACCCAAAATACCACACACCCTAGCTTAAGAGAACTAGCACACCTTATGACATGACAGTGTCATATGTGTGTGTCGTTGTAATAGGCATGGTGTTTTAAAATCCATGCGCACAGCAAACACCCGTTTAACAACCGGTGTTTATGTACCAGATGCACATTACTATAATGTCGTGGAAACTTGTCTGGACTACAGTGTGTGTCTGAACCTGCAAGCGTCCATGTCATTATTCTGTACTGTGTGTCTGTATGGTTTATGTCCTTTGATGTTACTTTTGTATGTGGACATGAATAAAATGCATGCAAACACTGTTACTGTATTCACTCATTTGTATGCATGTCGTATAGGAGAGAGGAAAGGAAGAAGATGTTTATGGGATCTCTCTGCAGTTACCACAGGTCTACTGTCCCTCCATGGTGTATGTCACGGGAGTGCCTGACTACTTCCATTCGTACCTTGTTTGTGTACAGTATGGAAATACAGGTTGTCTCTGAATATTATGCCTTAATTCCTGCTTTTTTTTGTTTTTTGATTTGTGAAGAATTATTGCTTCTACAACGGCTGCTGCTGATACTACCACTACTAGTACTACCACTACTATTTCAACTGTAATTGGGAGACATTATGAAACTTACTTGCGTCGACTGCTTTCACTGTGATGTTATACAGACTGTCTATTACCAATGGAGACTCCCTGTCCAAAGTGGTGAGGGTGGTCAGGCTTCCTGTGTTCTCATCCACATCAATCCAGGAACCAATGTCTGTCATCTTGTAGTACCTGACCAAGCAAGCACAATACAGTACACATAAAAAGAAAAAAAGGCATTCAGAAAAGTGAAGCTTAAAAATTCAATGCCGTCCCTTTCTACGCTATACTGTATACCAAAACTATGAGAACATTTGGATTTTACATCAAACAAAAGAATATGAAACAAAAGGCAATCAGCTTTCATTTCATGGTATTTACAAACAGCTGTTTGTGTGTCCCCTATTTTTAGCTGTACAACAGTAAATCAACATATCAACCTAAACGTATAATAATGAGAGCACTAAAGTCAAACATATGGTTAGATAGCCCTTACAGTTAATTAATTAACTGCATCGAATCTACAATCCATTGACATCACCAACTGTGTGTTATCTTCTTTGGAAAGGCCTTTCCAGGCCTTCACTGCAGACGGTTTCAGTTGATCTTTGTTTCGGGGGGTTTCTCTCTTCAGTCTCCTCTTCAGCAAATTAAATTCATGCTTGATTGGATTTAAATTAGGCGACTGATTTGACAAGTCCAAAACTTTGCAGTTATCCTACCGCTGCTATCCTCTGTTAGTGTACATCATCAATAAATATGAGTGAGCCTGTTCCATAGAAAGCCATACACGCCAAAGTTTGGCAATACCTCCTCCATATTTTACAGATGAAGAGGGTGCTTTGGATCATAGGCTGTTCCTTTCTTTATCCACGCTTTTGGCTTTCCATCATTTTTCTAACGCTTTATTTTGATCAAGTCTGTCGTCTGCTGTCCAAGTCAGCTGCATGCGGTGGCTTGTGATATTTTTAACTCTGCCGGTGATGTCACTGACTGTTATCTTAGGGTTTTTCTTCACAGCTCTTAGGATTCATCTGTCATCAACTGCAGTTGTCTCTTGGCCAACCTGTATGGCATGTATTTCCACCAGTAGTCTCTTTCTTTTTCAAGACTTTCCAAACAGCGTTGCTTGATATGCCCAGATGGTGTGCTATGCTATGCTGTCCTCTCAGCTTACAGATTAATTGTTTTTCAGTTATAGTTAATCATCTGATCTTCATGGTGGTGTATGCCTATGACACTAAATTCAATCAGATTTCACTCTCCTGTCCCCGTAGCTTTGGAGGGCACAGACAAGGAAGTGTGTGTATGTATCGTAACCTGATTAATATACAACTGAAACTAAGCTAATCATTCTTTCAAATGGCAGGTGACTTCCAACACTCTCTAAGTAGCTAAACATAATGACAGTTGGCATTGCTACCAACACTTTGAAACAATGAATTGGTTTCTATTCACTCATACGTTACATTTTCCAACTCTCTAGGATTTGATTGAAACATATAAGGTACATTAGTTTTTCCCCTGTCCCCCGTTTCCGTTGGCTTCACTGTCATGGAAAACGACAAAATGTCCATGCAACACAAAATGACACCAAGGAATGTAGCTCACGTACTTAATGCCTTCGCTGCTCTTGGTTTCTGGGTCAGTCGCTACGTAAGTCCCGATGACCGTTCCGTTCTCCACGTTCTCTTTCACCCGGAGGCTCAGGATGGGGGCGGAGAACTCTGGGCCTTCGTCCTCGTCTATCACAGTCAGGTCCACTGGGACCGTGGCCCACGTTGCTTTGGTGCCAACGAGATCCGCCTCGTTCATAGCCATCACTTCCAGCTTCACATTACTACTGACCTCGTGATCCAAAGGCTGGACAGGTGGCAGGTAGAGGAGGAGGAAGAAGAAGAATAAGAAGAAGGAGGAGGTGGTGGAGGAGGAGTACATTCGTCATACACAAGTATTTCAGAACAGAAATGTAGGGAATCAAATCCTTGTTTGGCTGCCTGCACCATAATCTACATTTTTGACACCAACAGTGAGAGAATGAAATAAGCAGTGCTTCACTTCACTATTAATAGTGCCACTTCTGCTTTGCCTCTTCACTACAGATAACAAAGCCAGCTCCATGGTAAACATAGCTGTCCGGGAGCACTATTGGAATGACCTCCAAATTATTTGTGGCAGTAAGTAAGTTACAATGATTTTACTCGCCAGACAATGGGGACTGAAAAATAAAGTAAAAAAGAAACTTTTGTGAAAAAAAAAAGAAGAAGTTATCAGGTAATAATTGTGCAATCATATACCTTGTACATACTTGAAAAGAAAGCATCCCATCAGTGTAAATCTAAAATATTTCATTTTTTTTTTTTGATTTCCATATTTCAGTACATTACTGATCATGCATCAGGGATTTCAGTCACCTTAATAACGTAAAGAAGTCCCTCGTTAGTGTTAGGGTCCGTTTCCATCCTGAAATTCCCGTTCTCGTTCCCCTTTTTGATCTTGTACACCGCGTTCCAGTTAGGAGTCTTCTCCAGGTCCTTGTCGTCTACTGGGATTCTGAGAACCAAGACGTCTGCTGTGTTCTCTTTAACCGTCGCCGTGTGCTGCATGAGGAACAACAGACACAGTGGTCAGGACCTGCGGGTTGTGTGGGTGAGCAACCACCGGCTGTCAACACCATAAAGACTGCCGGCAAAATACCGGGGCTTAAAAATAAATAAACACACCAATCTTCTTATGCACCTGTGCTTTTATGACAATAGACCACAAACATTTGGGATATTGGTCACGAGCCATCAATCATTCATGACTACAAGTTATGCAGAATACGGGCACCGCGGACAGCAGGGGACAAAGGCTTCTTTGTTTATTAGCCTTCAGCCACACTAGTTGCACAAGGTGTTGCTCTCAGCATGCGACAGAGCATGTGCGATAAGTGGTTATCGTGTGACATTCCTCTGGGGAGATGATCAAAAGGTGAGATCATCTCAAAACCTATGTTCTTTCGCCTCCCTTTACGTTTGTCAACATGAGATTATACGGAATTTGTATTACTGATCTGCAACAGCAATTTGCATAACAGGTCACAGGTAATTCAAGCCCCCAGGTTAAACTAATTGCTCCTTTCACTCTGCAGAATTGAAAAGCTGAACAACCAGGCACCCTTAAACCCGGGAGCCATCCCCTCTGTCCCTGAAGACAATCTAAAAAAGGACATTTCCTCTTCCTTCTTCAGGCATTTTGTTGTGCATAGAGACCCAGATTAGCACAGTGATTATATTACAAAAGGCACATCTGGTACTTTTAGTATAACTTGACTAAAGCAGATAAGACTGATAACATGAGCTGTGTGTGTGCACGGATAACTTCTGCATAGCTCTCAGCACAGTTCACAGCTGAAGCCATTCCGTTGCTCAGATGAGGGCAAATTAATTACGTAATCTTGTCATTCTGTGTTCTTATGTTCTAATGTTCTACTACACGAGCATCAACAATATTTTTACAAGAAATTACATTACATTATGAATGAAAAAGACTAGTAAATGTATTACTGTACAGTATATTGCCATGAGAAGATTCAAGGCATTATATTCTCTGACAAATAATATTAAAAGATGAATTAAAATTAAGTTCAGAATTCAAGTCAAGACAAGCCAAACTTGTTTTGTCAAGTCAAAACAAGCTGTGACAAACCCTCAACATACAACTTCCACTTTGATTAGAGGTAGGGACGCCTCATGAAGATGATGAAGAAGTAGAAGAAGAAGAAGAAGAAGAAGAAGAAGAGGAGGAAGAAGAAGAGGAGAAGAAGACAATGAAGAAGAGGAGGAGGAGAATGAAGACAATGAAGAAGAGGAGGAGAAGAAGAGGATGGTAAATGGTTGGCATGTATATAGCGCCTTTATCCAAAGTGCTGTACAATTAATGCTTCTCATTCACCCATTCATACACACACTCACACACCAACAGCGATTGGCTGCCATGCAAGGTACCAACCAGCTCGTCAGGAGCATTTACGGGTTAGGTGTCTTGCTCAGGGACACAGCCCGGGCGGGGGATCGAACCGGCAACCCTCCGACTGCCAGACGACTGCTCTTACTGCCTGAACCATGTCGCCACATGAGAGGAGGAGAAGACAAGGAAGAAGAAGAAGAGGAGTACGAGGAGAAGAAGAAGAAGATGAAGAAGACGATGAAGACGAAGAGGAAGAAGAAGTCATACCTTTTTCTCTTTGAAAGTAGGCGGGTTGTCGTTTATGTCAGTTAATATGATGGTGACTGTTCCTGTGGTGGACAGTCCGTCGGATGCTCCGTCCATGTCTTGTAGTTCCACAGTAAGCAAATACGTGTCCTGCACCTGCAACACAATACACAGGAACCCAACTAAATCAACAGTGTCCCTCAACCATCATATGCTCATGAGCAGTGAAATCTAACCGGTTTTGAATTTGGTTTGTACATTTTAAATTACATTTCTTATGAAATGACAATAGCATATGACAGTATATATACACTCACCGAGCACTTTATTTGGCACATTTTTACTTAATTACATCTACTTATTTGTGCAATTATCAAATTAGCCAATTGTGTGGCAGCAGTGCAATAGATACAATCATGTAAATACGGGTCAGGAGCTTCAGTTCACATGGTAAGTAAAATAAATGTGATCTAAGTGACTTTGACTATGGAATGAGACTTGGTGGGAGACAGGGTGGTTTGAGTCTCAGAAACTGCTGATCTCCTGGGATTTTCATGCACAGTCTCTAGAGTTTGCAAATAATGGTGCAAAAAACAAAAATAAAAATCCAGTGAGCACCAATTCTGCAGACAGAAACGCCTTGTTAATGGGAGACGTCAGAGGAGAATGTCCAGACTGGCCAAGTCTATTTGGCCACAGTGTATATAAACAATGATAAGTATAAATACTATAAATAAGTATAAAATAAGTCCCTTACCTCCCTGTCAAGAGAATTGGTTTTTGTATAAACTTCCCCAGTCTCAGGGTTGATTCTGAACAGATCTGTCTCGTCGAGGAGTGTGAACCGGACCTTTGTGTGAAGTGTGCCTGGCTCATCAGTGTCAGTAACATTTATTTTCCCAACTCTCGTTCCTGTAATGAGAAAATACACAGCTGCCAAACTGAAATTTGGAATGAAAATGTTACAACGACAGAAATAGTGGGTTACGTTTGCTAATCTGAAGCAAGAAACAAGAACTAAAACACTGTGGAAAAAAGTAGAAAAACAACTGAGATGTTGCATTCTTGGCTTTTACAAAAAAAGGTCAAAGGAAGCCAAAGCATTAATTTGATTCGGCAACAAACAGTGCACATAATAAGTGATCATCCAGCTGCATCGTGGGTGAAATAATCATATGAAATACGAACGCCTGACATTCTGCCTCATCAGGGGAGCGTGTAAGAATTGCGCGGCTGTGCCCACGGAACGCGTCCGAATGCTGTTCTCACCTGCACTGGAACGTTCCGGCATGGATATGGAGAGGGAGCCGGATAACACCGGAGGGTTGTCGTTGATGTCCTGCACGTTCACCGTGATCGGCAGCGGGCGATCAGTCTCCTCCTTCGTTCTCCGGTCATACACTCTGGCGATGAACTACGATAATGAAACATAAGTTAAGCGTGCCCATAACCTACCAGGACACCACCGATCGGCAGCGTAGTCAATCTCCTGTTTACTTCTCATCTAAATTTGCGCTGGCCAATAAGACCTTGCAGTCCCACCCCATTGCCGCGATGCTTTCTGTCAATCAAGAAGAGCTTGTTGTTGGCTGTTCTTGATTGATATACACTACAACATACACACAGGCAGACAATCGCTTAGTCATATTACACATTATTTGGCTGACTCTATTATCTAAAGAGACCCCCCTGGAGCAGTGTGGGGTTAAGTGCCCAACAGCCGCGCGGATCTTATTGTGGCAAGATCGAACCACCGGCCTTGCGGGTCCCAGTCACGCGCCTGAACCACTAGACTGCAGACCGCCTCGTAGACACAGCCCCGCGCCCAGGCTAGGCCGAGCTGCAGCCGCTTGGCGGAGGGCCGGGCCCTGAAGCCCACTGAAGCACGCCCTCCGTGTGTCACCAGAGCAGATGAATTATCATGAATACCCAGGCTTCAACGCTCACCACAAACTGATGGTGGTCCTCCCGGTTCACGGTGCGGTGCATGCTCAGCATCCCGGTGTCGGGGTCCACCGTGAACAGACCCACGGGGGGCTCCGTCACCCCCGGGCCGCTGATCTGGTAGTACACCGAGTAATTCGCCGAACTGTCGGACCCGATCTGCGAAAAAACCATCGAGCCAGACATGACACACGTGACAACACATAAGGATTTCACATTAATGAACTTGAAGGGTTAAACAGAATTTGAAGGGTTAAACAACATCGAGTGATAATAATATTATTAATAATAATAAAACAATAATAATAATAATAATAATAAAACAACTGAGAAGGCTATACAAATACTCATCATTTTAAATTACAAATACTTGAGAACATTCCAGGCAGTATATTCAGAACTAATACTAGCCTAACACAAATGCCACGTTTAACAGAACGTTTTAAATTCATTTTAAAACTTGCAGCCAAACGTAAATACGCTACAGATCTGAGTGGCAAACGCAGCAGGAAACTCACCAGTTCCACTTCCCTTGGAAAAGGCGGTGGCTCGTTCTCTTTTATGTTGAAAGGCAGGGGACTCCAGCGTCTTTTTGTGCGTCTCAGAACTTTGTGCTTTAAGGAAGGGAACGGAGAGCGACGCGTTTGGACTGGGCCGAAAAAGGGTGAGGACCGAGCAAAAGCAGGAGCACAAGAGCTTCTAAAGCAGCGGTGTCCCGTCTTACTGTGTCCAAAAAGGGCTGATGTGGGTGCAGCTTTTGTTTTTTTTCTCCCAGCACTAAGACACCTTCAAATACTTAACTAATCATAATCTTTAATGCTATATATTATACTAAGCTTTAATGGATAGAATAGTGCAGAGAGACAGGAAGAATGGGAGTGAGAGAGGGGAAAACGAACGACGGCCAGCCAGATTCAAACCGCCAACGTCACGGCTTGCAATAAACACTTGGTTGGTGCTCAACAGGCTGCACCACCGAGACACCCCAGGTAATTACAATCTTAAATCCAGACCGTGAACTACAGTCAGGTGTCTTAGTGCAGGGCTAAAGCAAAGAAGCTGCACCTTTTCTTTCGGACTGGACAGGACTGGACAGGACCGGACACCCCCGTTCTAAGGTATTACCGCTGGAAACGAAGGCTTGCAGAGACCAGGGTGTGCCAGGAAAGGCTGTTACCTCACTGGCTTGGAGAGAAAGCGTCTCATCCGCTCTCAGTTTCTCATTTCGGTCCGGAATCAGAGCCGAGGATCCCGTCAGGTCAGTCTGCGCCACGGAGCCTGAAAGTCGACAGCGATGCTTTCACATTTCTCTGCCATTGCTTGCGATATCGACTCGTGATATCGCTGCTGTTTCAGAAACTCATTACAGTATGACATTACGTTTTATCCAAAGTGACATACAAAACAGTGCACATCAAGTTGAGAGAACAAACGACTGAAAACGTCAGATAAGGTCCAATTATAGATCATTTGACACTTTTTTTATCCAATGTGACGTACAATTGATTAGATTAAGCAGGGGACAATCCCCCCCTGGAGCAATGTGGGGTTAAGGGTTATGCTCGGGGGACAAACAGCTGTGCAGATCTCATCATGGTTACACCAGGGTTTGAACCACCGACCTCCCAGGTCCCAGTGGTGTGCCTTAGCCACTAGGCTTCAGGCATTGACAAGACCCCTCGTACATTCTGTGTGCATGTGAATGCACTGCCTTTAGTATTCTGCTAGCTGAAAAAAGAACATATATAAAAGCAAATCAGGGTGTTCTGGTCTTAAGGCATATTTGGCAGGCCAGGAAAATGGGAGGAGAGCCTGGCATTGAACACAGAAGCGATGCCCACACATGCCCTAAGAAATCATTATGATAATGCAAAAGCTCACCTCTACAGTAATCTAGATTAATCCCCACTTCAGTTTGGTGTTACAACACAGTGTGATGGAGAGGTCAGGAACCTAGACTTGTGAACCAGAGGAAATGTAGGTTTCCTAAGTCCCATATGGGGTCTGCTTATAAACAGGCTCTCTTTGTCTCTCTCGATCACTGAATCTAACCTTATTAAAATGGAATGATGATTTACTAAAATGAAGATGAACACCAAGTACCAAGTGATGTGAATTTCAGCTCAGAGGGACTGCACATTTTCCTTAGAATCAAGTTGAAAATTCTCATGAAACCACAGGACTGTGTTTAAATCTTACCTGCCAACAAGTGCAATAGACAGAGACCAGGTCACTTTCTCCAGAAGATTTTTAACTGACACACATACCACCACCCCACCACCCCCATCGAAAAAAAAAAAGAAAAACATAGCATACTCCACTTTGAGTAAAACTGGACTGTCAAAATATGCTCTAGAAATATAACGATCACACATGTCGTCAGCCTGCTCTCGTGCCCCTTTGACAAATACACATCGGAGCACAGTGATGCAAACTGTTGAGACCAGGTTCCTGTGGAGACCAGGTCCACATAGACACAGTCATTCATTAAAATTGATCAGCGTTCCTGCACCTTTTGAGAGGTAGCTCCCAGCCCCCGCCAGCTCAGGAGATTCAGCCTGAATGGAATGTCGGATACAAGACCCTGCGGATCCAGAAAGCACCTGAAGAGGCAGGAGAACGTGTGTTTACCACTTCAGCAATGCAACGTCCATTCTTATCTTTACCGTCAACCACCCTTGGGCTGATTTATGTTTATGCAGTTTTTCATGACCGCCAGGCTTTACTCTGCATTTGTTTAAGAACAATAACAAAACATGTAGTTATCCCCCTAGCTGAAGCCCCCTTGAGTTTCCAATGCACTTCTGACTTCCTCAACGTTATTATATCAGGACATAGGCTATCACTGAATAAAATAAATGTTTGCCTGTGACTGTGCTCAAGCAACCAAAAAAAAGTACAGAAATTTCATTGTATATATTGACTTCTGGTGTAAAATCTAATTGTCGGAGAAGGAATAGTCATTCAGTTGAGTGCTGGAATTTGAAAGATGAAAGTGAAAGTTTTTCACTTGTATTATTATTATTATTTTTTTAACGTTTTCTAATAAGGGCCACAAATAAATAAAAAAAACAGAGATATATTCCAAAATAAAATTCCAACTGTGGCTTCCTACAAGAAAAAGCAGGCTAGCTTTCTTGACATATGCAATACAGATCACACAGAAAGGGGGAGACCTCTAAAACCCAACTACATAAGAGCTCAGAAATACTATGAGACACAATAGCTGAAATTTAATCAACAACTTATCCTTAACTTAAGTCCTTAACTTACTATTAAAAACAAGACATTGTTTATTTATTTTATATTTTTTCACAAACACAGTTGGCAAGTTCAGCAACTACGAACACTGTCTCGCCAGTCTCGAGTTAATGAAATAAATATGTAACATTTACTTGTAACTCAAATGAAGAGTAAGTGTTGAATGAATGAATACATGCCATCTGTACTTGATCAGCACTGAGTGTTCTAAGGTTCCCTACAGATTAAGCAGTCATGAAGAGAGCTCGCATGGACAATCAAATTAAAAATACGCGGTAGACTACATTCAGGGAGATATTATTCAAAAGAACAATTATTAGCACAAAGCACATTTAAAAATGCAATGTGCTGTGAACTAATAATTAACATGCAGGCTACCAAGTACAAAAACAGTTAACTGCGAAGCCCGGAGGCTGAGTCGAAGTCTGCACCGATGGTAAGCAAATTTCATAATAGTAACGGTTTATACTGGTGTGTTTTTATATGTAGGCTACATGAAAGATTATTTCTGCTATTTCAAACATCGTTCAAGTAAGTTAAGTGCACGCCTTTTTGCACTGTTGTCATATTGAACATAACTACACTGAAGGCCACTTTAACCCTTTTCATTGGACTTTGCCGTTTCTTAGATATTCCCAACACGCAGTTCTTTTTACAAAAGACAAATGTTAAACATAAAGCAATGAAATTAGTTATATTACTTACCACGCAAAGGAAACTGCGGAGGAAAAAGAAGCCTCCGGCCATGTTTCGTCGCTTGGGACGATAATAAACTTGGTAACCGTGTTAATCCCCTGCAATCCTGCTGAACCTATGGTGGTTAACAGACATGAGATGACAGAAGCATTCTGGGCGCGGTAGAAGGGAGGAGGTTGTATTAAATGAGTGGTTGATAGTCCCGTTCAAAGGTGTGTCGATTATGTTGATTGTTTTACGGGTTACGGCACTATATCCATGGAGGCATACGGTTCAGGCTACCTGAGACGATTGGGACATGAGAAAGAAATTTGTAATCAGTTGTACCCTTTTTCAACTCCACCCCCTATAACGTTTCGTGTGTGCCTGTGTGTGTGGTGAAAACATTGTTCAATGACCTGTCAAAAAGCCATAGAAGAACTTAGTTTGTTTTTGCAGAGTGTAGTAATATTGCCGTATAGACAATAATGTATACATTAAATTCACTGTGGATTATCATATCATTTCGTCAGTTTTTTAATATTGTAATTATTTTGTAATTATTATTTTGCACCAGATCTGTAGCTCACTTATTTAAATTGAATTGAAATAATACAAAATAGGAAACCAATTGTGGCCTTACTTTAATTTAGACTTTAACTTTAATTTAGAACCTGAACTCAGTTAAGTGACAGTAATAACAGCCCATATTAAGGGAATTAGGGCTTTTAATGAAGTTTGTTGCGCATACTGCAGAATCAATGACAGAAAATGTGTGTGTCTACATGAGTCTGGCTCAGTCTGTATTTTAGTGGTGTGAAACTTCTCTGTCAGAAATAATAACACCTTGATTTGCCACCAGACATGAATCAGCCGACATCTCTTTTTCACACATAGGTGACTAAGGCAGGAGTACACACAGCTTACTAATAATATGCACATAGCTTCTCTGCATAATTCACAGACAGTTACATCTATAGTTTTTTTTTTTTTTGGCTACACTCAATGAATAGCTCAATTAATTATTCAAAAGCAAATACTACCAAATATGTGTCAAATTATTACATTGTATAATTACAATATAATTACAATATATTGTATAATTATAATAAATTAATATAAAGCTATATAGCACATACCTAGCATAGTACATTGTTTTATTTTCTTTTTAAAGCTTATTATCGGTTGCGCTTAGCTAGTAGTCTATTGCACTTCTTGTTGGTAGGTAAGATTTAAAAACAGTCCCGTGGTTTCTTGAGAATTTTCAACTTGATTTCAAGGAAAAGGTCTGACTCAGAATCAGACAATGCAGATTATATTTGGTTATAGAAGCTTAAGCCCATAGCCAGTGTTGTGAGTTCCTGTTTCACTGTCTCAGTTCAAAACCAGATAAGAGCGAATGCTTTGGGCGGGGGGTTGGGGTTGAGGTAGGAATGTGGGAGGGAACACTTGCCACACCACTGTCTGTTCAGAACAAGAAATCCTTCACCTTTTTCAGTATCTTAGATACATATACACTTTAAATGTATTTATTGAATAGCCATTTATATTGTTGACACTCCAAACCAGAGTTGGATAAAAACACCGACTGCAATTTAAACGAATTCAATTCAAAACTAGCAGCTATAAATATGAGACCTTGTTCACCATTAAAATAATTATAATAGAAAATGTTCAGTCTTAATTCCTCTCAGGTTATGAACCCAAGTGGATCAAGTGTCATCTATCAGAACTCATTTTGTCACAGTTGACAACTCCGAGTTGATTGAACATTATGCTATGGAAACAAAGTAATAATAATTGATATGACCTTGATATGCACTGCTTTGTACTTAATAAAATGTCATGTAATGTAATAATAATCATGCTAACAGTGCACTGTATGCACATAACAGCTATACTGTAACAATAATCCTAATTGTTATTGTCAACTTGATGACGACCCTGATGCCCCATGAGAGGAAGAGGGTGGGAAAGGAGGGGATCGCATGGCTGTAGGGTAGCACATTAACGAGCTGATCTTGAAGGACCACAGCGATGTCAGGCCCCATCTGTTTCAGCGCAGTGGTGAGGGAGAGAGCGCAGTGGGGAAAGTGCCTTGCGTGCAGAATCTGGGTTTGATTGGAGAGCCGTGCCGGAATGTGGCACGGCCCCGTCAGAGGGAGTGGGGCTGGGCAGGCGCACCGCTCACACACAGGCCTGCGGGAGCCTCTCTCAGGCCGGGGCCAAAGGCACGCTGCGGTAGTGCTCTCCCAAAACTAGCACAGAGCTGAGCACAGGTGTAGTATAAGGAACACCCGGGGAGGGGTGCCCTGGAGGAAGAAAGGGATGGGCAATTGTCTGTGAACTTCTGGTAAATATTATTGTCCCTGGCCTGAGAATTTAACCTGCCAGCCCTGCTAATGACTGGTACTATTACCATTACTACTACACTGATACTACTGCTACTACTAATGCTACTACTACTAATACTACTACACTGATACTACTGCTACTGCTGCTATGCTAATACTACTGCTACTACTAATACTACTATTGCTTCTACTAATGCTACTACTATTAATTCTACTACCCTCATACTACTACTACTGTTGCTACTACTACACTGATACGACTACTACTAATGCTACAACAGGGCGGCCTGTAGCGTAGTGGTTAAGGTAAATGACTGGGACACACAAGGTCAGTGGTTCTAATCCTGGTGTAGCCACAATAAGATCCGCACAGCCGTTGGGCCCTTGAGCAAGGCCCTTAACCCTGCATTGATCCAGGGGAGGATTGTCTCCTGCTTAGTCTAATCAACTGTACGTCGCTCTGGATAAGACATTAATTCCATTAATGTAATGTAATATACTACTACACTGATATTGCTACTGATACTGTTGCTACTACTACACTGATACTACTGCTACTACACTAATACTGATATTACTACTGCTACTATGACTACACTACATAACACTACACAATACTCATGGATATACTGAAATGCCATTGGCATACATTTTTACCGTAAGTCATTTCCTGTGTTAGGAATGTACTGTGTAAGTTCAAGGGTTCATTGTCAGGCGAGCGGTTCAATCTGGGAACTTTCACCCTTTTCACACCTACCACAGAGGTTTCCATAAATAAATAAAAAGGCCCATTTCAGAAACCTCTAGTAGGAAGGGGCTGTTGGGCCACCAAGCCGAATCCAGCCAGTCTGAGAGGCGGTAGTGCCCCTTATCTTGGAACGACTCCAGCCACTGCTGGACAGCCACAATAAGATCCGCACAGTCTAATCAACCGTAAGTCACTTTGGAGGAAAGCAGCAGCTAAATAACAAAGTAATATTACAATTAATTTTGGTGTGAATTTGATATGGGGTAATAATAATAAGCGTAGTAAGATAGCGAGAAGCAAGCTGATGGGCTTAATGTATCACCGCAGGTATCACTTTCCCACCTCATCAAGAGCTTGAAACAAAGCAGGATCCGTCATGCTCTATTTAAGAGGGTGGAGTGAATTTTTTCAATGTTACCAGTCATAAAAATAGCAATTGCTCGGGTGAATAATTTTCACGAGACAATGAGCACATGGGATTGATGGTTTCTCATATCTGTGGTGACTGTCTGGTTTATGTCATACTGTGATGCCTGTCTGGTTTATCTCATAATGTGGTGACTCAACAACAACAAAAAAAGCTGACTGTATGTACGTCTGTGACCCATAGGCATCACTGGGTGCTGAGGATCTTCTGTTCTGTGCCTGGCCTGTACTGCAGCCATCTTCAGCTTCAGTTTTGGGGGCTAGTCGCCTTAAATCTTGACTTGGGCAGTCAACAATTACGCAATGAAAAACTCATTATGTAGAAGAAATGCTGTAATTTACACATGGTAAAAAAATTTTTTTGAATCTGAGAATCTGCATATGATATTAACCACATGTGAATTCAAATCGAAATAAATCATTTTTCACTTAACATCTCTTCTTCGTCTAGTTCTTGAGTTTTCTTGTTTTTTTACAAGCACACACTTGTATGCCTTTCCACGTAACATTGCATACATCTTTTACATTCCTACAGCCAGGATCTGAGGCAGGTTGAATTAGGTTAAGCCGTCAAGCACGGCATGAAGTTTCCAACTGGAATCTAAACCCACAGCGAGCGGTCAGTCTGGTGGATTCACTGCTGAGCCCCACTGCTGTGCTGCTGGGGGCAGCAGTTTCACTGCCTTTTTATTTCATGCAAACATTTAGTACAGCATCACAGTCCACCTCTGCAGCCGTACAATAACACTATAGTGGCTGGTTTTTGCATGAAATGCAAGACCAGGAAGTTTGAATTTATTTTCTATAAAGCCTATTCTGCATAGAGACACTGACTGTTAAATCTGCACTTTTGCCATCAAGTGGCTGTGTCATCAAGCCCCATGTGATTACCAAAAGGAAAAACAAAAAACACTTATGGAGTGTTATAGAAATGCCCCCCTCCCCCCCCCAAAAAAACCCTAAATAAACACATTTAGACTTATCCGACTGTTGTCCAAGGTTTGCAGAGTGTGCCAACCAACAGCGGGTGTGCTAAACCACAAAGCCAATTTATATATAACGGATTGGTCCACGTCTCCAGGTGCTATGAGCCTGCAGCATAACAGAATAACAGTCTTAGCACAGCAGCTGGCTGGAGGATGAACAGATGACTGTGGTGGACTCTCTGCCATCAAACAGCACTGATATCAAAGTGAAGAGGAGTCGTTGTGTGAACGTGCTGCGTGTGCTGTTACTACCTTTCACAACGACGAGGACGACAAGCCAGAAAAGAGGGGGGGTGAAGACACACATAAAACACAAACTCGGCAATGCGTGTACATGTACCGTACTGTCTTAAACAAATTACATTACATTACATTACATTACGTGGCATTTAGCAGACGCTCTTATCCAGAGCCACGTACAACAAAGTGCAAATCAATCACAAGAACAAGTGCAAAAGTAGACCTGAGAGGACAGTACAGTTCCGAGTCCTAGTGTAAACATACAGAAATTCAGAACCCTTGATGAGTACAATCAACTTTCAAACTAGCATACCACTGTTGGCAGCTAGAATACAACAACAGCCAATAAAAACAACGATACCTATACAAGTAACGATATCTATACATAAGTGCCATTACGGTCTAAGGCTAATCACAGTGATTGTGAGTTGGGGAGGGAAAGGTGTAGCCTGAAGAGATGGGTCTTCAGTCTGCGCTTGAAGGAGGTCAGAGACTCCTTTTATTTGAGACTCTCAAATAAAATACGAATACAAGAATGCACAGCTGCTCTGGTGTTTAAATGAAACCACTGGACTATAGAATCTGTAATCAGTAAATGTCTTGCTGAAAAGTATTAGTGAAAACACTCTTTTCACATCTCTAAGTATCAAATTATTTAAGCTCCCTCTCTGGGACAAAGTTCATTTGCGCACGGCCTTTTTTTAATTATTCCTGAGAAATCATCGACAGTCATGATGATGCCATGATTTACCTGAAAAATATTTGGTTGGCAGAAATGTCTCCTTTGTGTGTTTTCCGCCCATAAATTCCCATTCCATGCCAGTGGCATTCCCTGGTACACGTCCCGGGGTGGCATTCCCTGGTACACTTCCCAGGGTCCACACCCTACAGCCAATTAACTTGAAATGGCTATATTTGGGAGAGGAGTATCATCAGTTCACTATCACCTAATCACTATGAAATGTTAAATATCTCACCTGCTTGTTGAAAGCATTGTAAAGTAGGGCATAGGGCATATTCACTCCTTGCCTAACGCATTGGTATGAAGCTGACACACACAGCGTGTATGCCCGGGCATGTGCGCGGGAAGCCTCGGGAACTTTGTTGCATTTTTTCCGGAAAGTTCTCTGTTGGTCTTTGAAATGTGCTAGATCTATCGGATGCATGAACTGAATTTCACAGAAATTTGCCCCAGCCTACTCCCAACTGTTCATAACACTGAATTATGATTCATTGCTATGATCCTTTATCTTTTTCTTACTAAGTCAGAGAAAAATCTAACTGCCAATAATTTCCAAAACACAAGTAGTTAGGTTAGGTAGGTAGGTAGGTAAGTAAGCAAGCACGGCACATAATTAAATAAATAAAAAAATACAGTGCAGTCATATCTCCCCAGGCTGTTTGTCATTAATAAATGACATTGTGACTAAATGACATCGTGAGAATTGAGTATGACTCTTGTCATCAGTAACAGGGCTTGTCAATCAACCTTTCATGTGCTTACATTCAAAAACACATTGTGCAACACACCTATATTTTTTATGTCCTACTAAGCCAATTCATTTCCCAGGATTATGTATATATGTGAAGGACTGTACGCTAGTGTGTATGTTATGCACGTACACTCAGTGACCACTTTATTAGGTAGACCTGTACATCAGCTTGTTAATGCAAATATGTAAACAGCCAATCATGTGGCAGCATGTAAAAGCAAGCCGACATGGTCAAGATGTTCAGCTATTTTTCAGACCAAATGTCAACATGAGGAGGAAATGTGATCTAAGTGACTTTGACCGTGGAATGATTGTTGGTGCCAGACACGGTGGTTTGAGTATCTCAGAAACTGCTGCTCTCCTTGGATTTTCACACATACAAGTCTCTAGAGTTTGCAGAGAATGGTACGGAAAATAAAAAACTTGCAGTGAGCAGCAATTCTGTGGGCAAAAATGCCTCGTTAATGAGAGAGGTCAGAGGAGAAGGGCTCGACTGGCTAAAGCTGACAGGAAGGTGACAGTGACACAAATAACCACACATTACAACAGTGGTATGCAGAAGAGCATCTCTGAACACACATCGCATCAACGCAGCACAACGCAGCAGAAGACTTAATAAGTCTAAAAATATGTCTAATAAATAGAGTATATGTTATGATCCTCTTTCTTTTTCTTATTAAGCAAAAATAAAATCTAACTGGCAATAATTTCCAAAGAAATGAGTAAGTAATTAAGGTAAGTAAGCAAGCAAGCAACTTCCTGAATAAATAAATCTAAAACTACAGTTCAGTCATATCTCCCCAGGCTGTTTGTCATTATTAAATTATATGGAGACTAAATGACATTGTGAGAATGACTCTTGTCATCATTCAATCAATCTTTCATGTGCTTACATTCAACAGCACATTGTGCAAGACACCCATATATTATGTCCGACTAATCTCGTTCATTTTGTACGTATATGAAAGACTGTACGCTGGTGTGTATGTTACTACACGTAAATGTCTGTGTGTGTGCGCATGTGTGTGTGTAAAGCATTGGCCTCACAGTAACCAGTAATTATTCTTTTTTACTGCACACCCCAATGCCACTGTACCTGCCAGTTTCAATCTAACAAGTTGTCAGATACATCTGGAAATATCTCAAATGTTCAAAAAAACAGTCTGGGCCAATGAAATTCATATAGTAAATGTCCAAAAATGATTACAGACATCATTGATAGATGACTGTTGTGTTTTGGTAAATAAATAACAAATAAAATCACACCGGTGTGGCTTATGTTCCAGGGAAAACTGGCTCTGCCTGTTTGCCATGTTTCAGTTAAGTGGTTGCCATAGCAATTAATTACCGTATTACAGTAGTTGCTTTACTGCACTTCACTTGAGAGAGAGAGAGAGAGAGAGAGATAGAGAGAGAGAGGGAGGGAGAGAGAGGGAGAGGGGGAGAGAGAGAGAGAGAGAGAGAGAGAGAGAGAGAGAGACAACAATGAAACCTGCCCTCTTCCAGGCTGGGTGTGACTGTTGATGTCACATTGTCCCAACCAGATCCTTCATTTTGTGTGTAGGTTCATTTGTTGAGTTGAGCGTTATCTTCACGTATGCATGAGCTGTGTTTATTATTGTTGAAGGGGATAAGTGTCTGTTTTTATTGTTATTAGTGTATTATGCATGTAGTCAATTTGTGTTATATCATAGCTTTTCAGTAGCAGAAAATCATTGTGTTTATGTAGACTGCTTTTTTATGGAGCAGTTGCTGACTATGTGTTTTGAACTGTTGTTCATTAAGTTCATAAAGTTATTTAGACTTTTTACAAAGATACATTGAGTGTGACAGTGATGCATTACTTATGACACTGCTGCTAGTCATGCCCTTGAGGACATGGAGGGCTGAAAAGCTGTGGGAGAGCCAAAAACAATCAAGGACATGTTATTGCATTCTATCCAGTTCCATTATTCTCCACAAGAGGAATAACATAAATATAAGCGGCAAAAATATTTGTGTAAAGAGAAATTTTCTGTAAAATTCTGGATTCAAATAAAAGAAAGTGTATTCGTAAGGCGTATTTGTTTGACAAGAGAATGTGTGTGTACATTGTGAATACATTGTTGGCAAGGTGATATTTACACCACCCCTACCCAGCAGAAAAATTAACACTGTTACAAAAGTACACTTCCATACCCCATACCCCCCCCCCCTCTTCATGCACACACACCCTCAGTCACCTCACCTTACGAAACTGAACAAATTCAATCGTGAGACACACCCACACATACACGCTCAAACAAATATTACATATAAGACAATAGCTTCTGTCAGATATGCGCCACTGAAAGCAAAACAAAAAAAATTACAGCTTTAAAAATAAAAAAAATAAACATTTCAACAATGCTAACTTAAAGGGCCATGTTATTCTGAAGCGCATGATCTGTCTGTTTTTCTTTCGTTGTCTCTTTGTTCTTTTGTCCCTGGCTCTCTCTTTCACTGAATAATTTACAGCTTAACTTAGCAGATACTGTAGGCCACAGCAACCCACAAAAGCACATAGTACCGGGTGAGCACATACCGTGTAAGTAAGTTGAAACCACAAATGCGAGAAATACACAAAGTGACAGTTTAAAAAAAAACGGCCACAGTCAAGGTACGTGCCTCGATGCAACTCTTTCTCTCCACCACCGCCACTGACACATAGGTGGCGACACATATTCATTATGCGCGTGTCTGGCAGACATGCCAGCCTGGATGTCTGCCCGTCACCTCAAGCACAACCGTGAGAAGGAAGAGCCTCTCATTTTCCCTGGGAATGCCATTTCGCTCCGAGACCTTCCCGTCCATGCACAAAGTGTTCTGGGGTGACATTGGACAACCAAATCAAACCTTCTTTGGTAAATGTAAAAAAATAAAAAATAATTTTACGTCATTATTATTTTTTTTTTTTTACGTAACGTACAACTTTTTCTTTCTTTTTCTGCCAGCCTGTGTGTGGCCGAGCTTGGCCGATTCCCACCGCGATTTGGAATGCTCATTCACCTGTAACCACAGCCACACCCCACGGCCTTTTCGGGGCGAACCCAATTCTGAGCAACATGAAAGAGCTGCGCCCATTTCTCACACGCCTTGCGGCTTGGCTCCTAGTCCAAGAACTTGGCACTTGTCGTCTTTTATTTGTTGTCCGTACCGAAACTTCTACTGCAGACCAAAAAACCACTCAGCAGATTTCCTGGAGCAAAATGAACTCAACAAAATGTCTTACGTTAGTGTAAGAAATACACTATCCGTAGATTTCTGTGTTGCCCTAGGTCTATGTTTCTTTATGTTTTAATTGTAGTGTTTCTACAAGACTTTATTTCAAATGTTCCCCAAATTTTCTCTATATAAGTTTCTAAGTTTCTCTATATATGTATATTTATTTTTTGCATTTATTTGTATGGAGGTTGAGGAAACTACCCCAATTGGATCATTTGGACAAATATTTGTTATATGCCTGTAATGTTTGGTGTTCTGCATGGACCCCAAACACTGGCTAGAAGACACTGCCACATACACACACACACACACACACAGACACACACTGTACACACACACACACACTCACGGAAAGTGCAGTCATTGCAGGAATAGGTACAAAATACATGTCACTTTGTCCCACAATCAGCATATATCTCTCTCTCTTTCTCTCTCCTCTCTCTCTCCCTTTCTCTCGCTCCCTCTCCTCTCTCTCTCTCTCTAAAAATGATTTATCAGATAGAGCAAGGCACACCCCTAGCAACTTTATTTTCTTTTTTCCTTCAGGTTCTGACATCACCAGACACACCCTGCCTGAACGACAGCAGGTTTCACTCACAGTGCTCTCTCTTACCCGCCTCCCTCTCTCATTCTCTACCTCTACCTCCCCTTTTCCTGTCCACCACTCCTTCTACCTCTCCCTTAATAGGTAGAGAATCCCATTAATTGTCAACACAGTAATATGTCCAAATAATCACTGCCTTTTTGATCACAGTTTTCAAGTTTTTGTGTCGCAACTGTTTTCTCCTTTTCACACTCCGAAGTGACTAATTAGGCCGCTGCAGTATGAACCAGTGCAGCGTCAGAAACGTGTCCGTACCAGCATACCAGTGTTTGTCTCTCCACCTTGTTGGGACAAGAGTGTCTGGGAGGACCGGTTATCGCTACACCAGAGAGTGACAGATCTGTTTATGCAGGCAAGGACAGGGTGTGTCTAGCCCCCGCCAAAATATGTGCCTCTGCCTCTGCACAGACAGACACCACGGCCCCAAACGGGCGTGGCAGCCGCTGACTCAACTCCACTCCACCCCTGAGCTCATTCCTCCAGAAAGGCCGTTGCCGGCGGCAACCTGAGAGAAAGGATCACACACACACCTGGCCCTGACTTCCTGCATCACGCCCCAGCCCTCGCCCAAAGCCGGAGACTGGGCTGGGAACGAGGAGCTCGGAAACACCCGGAAACTCCCAGCTGTGGCGCCTGGGACCTGGAGGCCTTCTGAACTGGTCCGACATTTTAAATCCTTGGTAGCAGTGCTTGTGTCAAGATATATCGGCTTGTAAAATATCTTTAAATTAGAAAGGTTGGTAACATTTACAGTGAGGTTACTTGAACGGGAATGAACAACTGAGCAGCTGAATCAGTGACTTTAAATCCCTCCTGACTGTGATCTACACTCATTTTATGAGGAAAATGTTTTACTTTATTACACCTACTTATTCATGCGATTATCTAATCAGCCAATTGTGTGGCAGCAGTGCAATGCATACAATCATGTAATACAGGTCAAGAGCTTCAGTTAATGTTCACATCAACCATCAGAAGAAATGTGATCTAAGTGACTAAGTGATTGTTGTTGGCAGTCAGGGTGGTTTGAGTATCTCCAGAAACTGCTGATCCCCTGGGATTTTCACGCACTCAAGTCTCTAGAGTTTGCAAAGAATGGTGCAAAAAACAAATAAAATCCAGTGAGCAGCAGTTCTGCAGACAGAAACATCTTGTTAATGAGAGACATCAGAGGAGAAGGGCCAGACTGGTCAACGCTGACAGGAAGGTGACAGAAACGCAAATAACCACACATTACAACAGTGGTATGCAGAAGAGCATCTCTGAACACACAACACATCATAACTCTAAGTGGATAGGCTACAGCAGTAGAAAAAAATATAATAAGTCTTAATAAAACCTAATACAGTGCATATAGGCTTGTAAAATATCTTTAAATTAGAAAGGTTGGTAACATTTACAATGAGGTTACATGAACTGGCATGAACTAATGTAGTTCACCAACAACTGAGCAATTGAATCAGTGACAGTCTTTAAATCCCTCCTGAAGACATGTGATCTGTGATCTATCTATATAGTTAACTAATTGTCTATCCTATGGTATACAAATGTATAAATATTCCGGTTAGTAATAATTTAGTTAGTGAACAAATATATGAACTACTGAAATTTTTATTTCATGCTTAATTTATTTATTTTTACATCAATTAATTTATGTTAACAATTCAACTACAGTAGTTAATGCCAATTCATGTATCCTTATTTTGAAGTGAAACCCATTTTTATTTGAGTAATTATTAATTAATTATTCATTAATATGAATTGCTTTGATGTTGTAGTTTTGGTCGGATTGTTTCACAGGGCACCTTTCTTCCTGGTTTCTTCCTGACTCATGACACATGTCTGAAACAGTCATGTGAAAAAAATATGCTTATAGAACTACATTGTTTTTAGTCTCTCCCAAGTTTAACCCTCCTATTATGTTTGGTGTTTGGTTCAGTGTTTGACATCTCTGAAAAAGCAGTTAACCTATTAATGTGGATACTATTTTGGTGGGATTACATACAGTAAACACTAAATAAACATATTGCTTTGTTTTCAGAAGTTATTTTGCTCAATCTGCCTGGTTGATAATGAAGACTCAAGCAGGTTTGTGGTGATGTCCTTTGCCGGGTCTGGAAAGCCACTGTCATAAAGAAATGGTGATATTGGCTCAGGCGGTAAGAGCAGTCGTCTGGCAGTTGGAGGGTTGACAGTTCGATCCCACCCGGGGTGTGTCGAAGTGTCCCTGAGCAGGACACCTAACCCCCAAATGCTCCTGACGAGCTGGTCGGTGCCTTGGATGGCAGCCAATTGTCGTTGGTGTGTATGACTGGTTGAATGAGAAGCATCAGTTTTACAGTACTTTGGACAAAGGCGCTATATATATATGTCCACCGTTGTTGTGATGGTGTCGTTAAGCTGGAACTCACAGATCAGTCCTTCCTCCATATGGTGACTTTACCTTACATGTGTTTGTAAAATAGCAAAGGTGTGAAATTTATACAGACAACTTCTGGCAATTTTATTTGCCAGTATTTTACAGTATGTATACAGCGTAAAAACAACAGTAACAATATGTTAAGAATTTAGTATATTATGTATATTATGGTTATGTACTACTGTTTTTCTTTGCTATTTTACAGACTTTTACCATAAAAATCTCAAAAGACTGCAGCAAAGGGCTATTGGTTTGGAGTTTTTACTGAAACCAATGTCATGACCTCAGAATTGTTCATCATGAGTAAAGAGTCGAGTCCTAGCCCATTTGAAAATGTCTCCAATCATGGTCTCCTCACAAGGGCAGTCCAGGCTTGGTGCAGGGCCTTGGAGTCTGCCCCCCGTCAGGAACAAAGAGAGCTGTAAAGCACTCTGTTGAAAAGAGAGCAGGCAACTGTATGTATTGGACTTCTATCAGTTTGGTCAGCCAGTGCTGTTTGGTCTACAGAGAGTCCATTCCACATTCACGGTTGCTCTATTGGCCAGCTCTGATGTCACACACAACAGTAGAACGGGGGCGGTCTGTAACGTAGTGCTTAAGGTACATGTCTGGGACCCGCAAGGTCAGTGGTTCGATTCCTGATGTAGCTGCAATAAGATCTGCACAGCCGTTGGGCCCTTGAGCAAGGCCCTTAACCCTGCATTGCTCCAGGGGAGGACTGGAGACGTACACAGAGACATTACATTACATTGCATGGCATTTTGGCAGACGCTCTGTACAGTTGATTTAGATTAAGCAGGATAAGAGCATCCGCCAAAATGCCATTACATAATGTAATGTAATGTAATGTCCCTGTGTCTGAGTTACACAGTGTCAGTGGCACATACGATCAGACCTGGGACATGTCTGTGTCATGTGTCTATGTCTCCTCTCCCTACCAGTGACCACTCCTTCTCTGTGGACACTGGCACTGCCATCCTGAAAGGCAGCCCCACAGACATTGGATGCAGATTATTGAAACGCTCTCATGCCATGACAGAAATGCATGAAGCATTTAACATGCGCTGTTAATGCACAGTTGCATTTCCATGTTTTTGTAGGCTTGGCTATGGCACTTGACCACGCTACCAGTGAGACATTAATTTTGTCTCACAGTAACACTATTATTATTTTTTCATTAATAAAGTTTGTCATTTTTTTATAAACATTATGTCGGCTTATGACAAAGGCTTAATATTAATATCATATAATTACTTATGGTAAATGATTTGCATTTGATTTGATACTTGTAACTTCCATTATATCTCTTTTTTTTCTATTCCACATTCCTTTGTCTCTCATTTCATGTTCCATATATTTTACATATGATTTATTTTATAATTATTTAACTTGTGTTATAATTAGTATATATATATATATATATATATATATATATATATATATATATATATATATATATATATATATACACATATATATTATTATTATTATTATTATTATTATTATTATTCCTATTCATATTATGCCTATTAGTAATTCAATAAATATATATATTATTATACAAATAATAGATTTTGATATATGCACTGTCGCCGACATACTTGTTATTAATGTGAGACTGTTTTCAATTTTATATAAAAATAATTACCCGAAACCTGACTGATCAGAGGACATTTTCACGCTGACATGAACATATTTTGTTCGTGTGTTTGTTTGTTTGTCACCAGTCTAGAACTCCGCGCCACCTGTCACCATGGTAATGGGGTGTGTTCAAGTTTCAGTGGTAGGCTAGATAGTAATGGAAGGAGCCGGAGTTCTGTATTCGAAAAAGGGTATAGCTTATACGTAGTTTTCGTGTATTTAGCTCATTTTTATTCCCAGTCGAAAAACAGTCATATGCCCTAATACGCCGTTGCGTTTCGAACAGTGAAATGTACTCATTTAAAACGTTTAAAATGCTGTTTCAGAATTAGGCTACCTTTCAAAGAGGTGTCATTCCACACTTCCTCTGTCACGCCAATACTGACTGTAGACCCTCCTACCTGTAGGTATGGGTGTTGACGCGGTGAACACCATCATAAGAACCTCCTTTGGCTACAGCTTACACAATACAAAAAGTTCGCCTGTAACATTCAAGGATACTGTCATTGTTTTAATAACTGGATAAGACACCAAGGAGTCGCCGCATAGACCGGGTCGGATTTTGAAGCAGATATCAAAGTTGCTGTGAAAGCAAATGGCTCGGATTGCCCTGCCAAGCATCGGGTTACTTTTGCTTCTCTTTTTAGCGGTAAGTAAAGGGTTATTATTATTATCGTTTTTTTACTTTGCTGTTGTATTCGTTTGAATTATTTTTTGTTTTCCATGAAGACCATGTTCGACCAAAATGTGTTTTGAGTGGTCTATTGTGGTGTCGGCAGTAAACTACTGTATTGCCGTTTGCTCTCACGGTGCTCAATCGTACCTAATTCAATTGTCGAGACTCCCAGGGAGAATGGAAGCCATAAAGCGGAAATTGTCATCTGGGGAAACATTAGACGTGCCTTCAGTAGTTAGGCTACTCTTTTTTATGACCACAAGAAATGTCTCGTCGTAAACATTATGGAAATTAAATGTTTATAAATAAAAAGTGAAACGCAGATAGGCCCATCAGTTGTTGATGCCAAAAGAGCAGGAAAATCTAGTCCATACTGGGCTCTTGCAGTAAACGGAGTGTGAACTTAGATGAACTGCGCCAGTTTTCACTAAGTTCAATATCAATTTAATGAAGCAAACAACGGAGACATCCGTTGCCAACATGCCTTGGTGGGGCATTCATAAATGACTGTAACGATATAAATGTAGATCTTTGTTCATTTAAAAGATGCAAAGGTTTAGATATGTTATTTTGCGATTCCAATTTCAAAGATGTTGTGTGTAAAATCTGCATTACTTCGATGACATACCTTCGTTTTATTTGTGGGCATTGTGCAGTTACATATGCCAATGTAATATTTGTTTGATGCTTAACGATGGACTTCAGTGCAAATAATTTAAGGAATTGTTCTGTTTTTGGATAGCTGTCACTGGTTGGTCGAATGAGTCACCTGGGTGAGGTCATTTCTCGTGTTGAGGCAAGCAATCCCCCCACCTTTCAAACGATGGTGTCAGATCTCCTGAAAGGCTGGATGCAAACTGGATAAATATATATATTTAAAATGACAAACAAACCTGTACAGTGAAAGAGTAAAATGCCTGCTTTTTATCTAATCATATATATCTTAGAATGAACGAATAACAATTCTAATGGACAGCAAAAGCTGGAATCAAAGAGAACAGGATTGGCATGTTTGGTTGAAGGGCCTTTCGCCAGCTAAAATGGTTCTTTTTCCTCCAGGAATTTTAAGACGTTAAGTTTTTAACTGGAGATCGTAATGCTGATATAACAATCACTACTGGTAACTGAAAGCCATGGAGTTCTAGAATACTAAAGTCACAACTTTGAAAAAACATTCGAAAAAGACAAGTGAACAATTTGCCTCGAGTCACGAGCATGCCAGAAATATGCGAAAATACCAATATTTTTCAGTGCCAACTAAAGAAAGAAATTTAAAATCTGACGACCCTGCACAGAACAGTAGTTCTGCCTCTCTGCGTATTGCTGTACCATCCAGCCTACGGCAATATTCAAATGACCGCAATATTAAAAGGAGGAAAGAGCAGAATGATGCCTTGGGGAACAAAACTTTCTTTGTGAGATGGCGAGAAACAGGAGCTCAATGTCATATTTGTTTTATTATTTATTTATAGATTTACTTATTTATTTGGTGGGGGCATTTTTCCCCATCTACAGTAAACAATGAGTTTTAGTGAAATGCAGTTTTTCTTAAAGCCATGCTTACAAATTTGAAGCACTGAAGTTAACACCAGGTGTGACAGACTATAGCTTAAGTAAATCTGTTGGGTTTCATATTGTACATGTGCATTAAAGTGGTGGTCTGTTCAGCATTGGTTGTTAAACATCATGACACACAAGTTTTAGTTGCTTCTTGTTTGAGAGCTTTAAGGATCTTGACTGCTTGTGTTTACTTTGTCATTGCATGCAGTTCTAATTCCATTTCAGCTTTTTAGTGCACACCTGTATCATATCATATTGTCTCATACTCATATCTTATCAGGATTCACACTGAATACATTTTGAGGCATATACAATAAGAAACATCTACATTAGTCTGACAGGTTGTGTTCCCTGGCCATTGTACTAGTGACACTGGTTTCTTTTTGGTTTCGCTTCATCAAACTGATTACCACGGATGTCCGGGTCACTGGGGCTTAACCGCTTTGACCTGCTTAAACATATCTGTAAAATTGTTTGTCTGACCTTCCCGGGAACTACCAGTGAACACACTGGTACACACTGGAACTACCAAACACACTCTGTGAAAAGAATGTTTCCAGAAGGAACTCTCTAATTCCACTTTCTTTGTCTGGGAGCTTTCACGCTTCACACCTGTGTTAGAGCGTTTCCATAAAGAACTAAAAAGGGTTCCTCTAAGGAGACATGCCAAAGAAACGTTGTCTGAGAGAGTAGTAGGGAATTTGGCTGACCCTGGACGCTTTTACTTTGATGTTAAAGTATTGTTTATTGTCCCTGTCAATGACAGAAAATAATAGGGTCATTGAATTGTCAATATTCGTACACATCCTGGGGCACCAGGCATCATTGACTGGTTTTTAAAGTGGTGCAGGTGTAAGCGGATGCAAATCTAACAGGAATCATCTTTGAATTTTCTCATATCATATGCTAACGTGATTTCAGTTGAAATTGGTATGTGAACGTGCAAGTTCACTCAACGTTTTCCATTCTTTGTTTCTGCTGGTGCCTTGCTTCACAAGCGCCGGAAG
The DNA here is from genome assembly GCF_963514075.1 of Conger conger. Taxonomy (NCBI): domain Eukaryota; kingdom Metazoa; phylum Chordata; class Actinopteri; order Anguilliformes; family Congridae; genus Conger; species Conger conger. The sequence continues at coordinate 69,681,634 of NC_083763.1, forward strand.
TTCGTCAGCCATTTTGCCGTTTGAGTAGAAGCATTATTCTCATCTTGTTTTTCCTCTTTTGCCAACGTGTCTGTAAAGGAATGGAACTTGTCTGTAAAACACAAAGGCTTGGGCGGAGAGGGTTGTAAGGCCTGTGTCTGCCCCACCTATCACTTTCAAGCTTTTTAGCCATTAAAACCCATTTGAACTGACTCCAATAACACACTTCACCAAGCTGAAAAATAGATCACATTGAAATAACAAAGTATTTTTCACTATATCGTTTCCTTCTCATAGTGGTTAAAGGTACATGACTGGTACCCCCCCGATTCCCAGTGTAGCCACAATAAGATCTGCACAGCCGTTGGGACCTTGAGCAAGGCCCTTAACCCTATTAGGCCCTTAACCCTGTTTGTTTAACAGTTGGGAAGAGCATTTATACACTTCATACTAAGGTCATTATGATTTGTCATTATGATTTGTCAAGGTGGCTCAGATATATGGCTCATGTATATGAGTTTTAAAAGTTTAAGAAACAAGTTTATGAAATTTGTTTTAAGAAACAAATAGTTCAGCAACACCTACGGTTGGTACGATCTTTAAAAGTCTTATTTTGCACAGATGTGTTATTGTTCATACTGTCATAAGAATTGCACCTGACTGCACTGTGGCTGGCTTTGATATTTTCAATGCTTTTACACTGGCCATCTGAGCAAAATGAAGCTGGCTTTAACACAAAATTATATAATGTTAATTGAATTCACATATTCTTTGCATTACTGTAAATACCTGCATTACTCTAGGTGGCAAGTGTAGACTGTGCAGAAACGGTTGACAGAGATGTAGGATTTGCTGTGAGATTTTGCCCCAAGGATGCAGATTGTAGAAAAAAGAGGGGAAGTGGATTGTCCGGTTGAGGCAGTTCTAGTGAATGGGCCCTCCATTTTGGGGTTGAATTCCAACCATGCCAGTGCTGAGTGTGACCTGTAGACAGAGTTATGTTTTCCCTGCGAACACATCATTTTGCATCATTTGGTTTGCACGACCCAACTGAAGTTTCCACTGCAGTTGTTCCCCCACCCATACTGGGCGATAGCATTGCAGTTGTCTGTGTGTGTGTGTGTGTGTGTGTGTGTGTGTTTTCTGGTTTATTTGTCATCAGATTAATATTAACCCGGGTAAATGGTCCGCATCTATATAGCACCTTTATCCTTTATAAACAAGAGGAAATGTTCTTCAGTAAGAAATGAAGAAAAAAAAAATTGTGTTGAGACTCTGGCCCAAAAGTCCCGGCTCAGAAGTATTCACTACAGGAGAAAAGGAAAGATGGATTCTTTTTTCAGTTAGACATCTGAAGCATACCCGAAAAAAACAACTGACTCACAAACATGGGCTTGTTTTGGGAACAGCCAGAGCAATTCATACAAGCAACATGCTTGCCAAAGCCTGAATCAAGCTAGATAATGGTAGTTAATACTTTATGAGAATTCTTCAGTTTTCTTTGTTTTAATTATTCTGCCAGAGGTGCCAGTGAAAACATTGTACATCTGTCCTGAAATGCTGCTTTACATGTTCACATCCAGTGCTGTCCACTGCTTATGTAGGTTTTCAGATTCTGCTCATTTTGGTTTGAATGCAGTATGTTTAAAGCAGTTAGGGTTGTAAAATGAATATCAGGAACGGACAAAACTTTAAAACACGATCAAAACCAGGAGGTCCAATCCTATCCGTACAAACACCTGATTCTTCTTAACAAGGTATTTATTGAAGATCATGATTCGGTCATTAGTTGAATCAGGTGTTGTAGTGCCAGCAAAAAAAAAACCCTGCCCCCATATTGAATACGATTGACGATTGCACACCCCTGATCTAAACTGCCCATTTTGTGAAAATACAAAAAATGGCAATTGAAATGATTGTTTTTCAAAATAATTAAACACAACACCAATCAGCAACAAAAAACAGAGGTTGCAAAAACAAAAAAGAACACTGTGATATGGTCACGCATGGAATCCAGGGGTTAGTCTAAATCAGGGGTCGGCAACCCTGGTCCTGGAGAGCCGCAGGGTGTGCTGGCTTTCGTCTCCACTTTAAAATAAGCAACCGATTCAGACCCAAGAAACCAGGTGAGGTGAGTTAACCGTGTAATCAACGGCTTTCACTGATCAATTAATGCCAAGTAACAACGAAAGCCAGCACACCCTGCGGCTCTCCAGGACCAGGGTTGCCGACCCCTGGTCTAAATCTACAAAACGAAATGAGAAAATGGTTCCTCTGACCAAGCTGTGATGACCGTGGAGGGAATATTACATCCATTAGTGGGGCAGAAATGAAACAATTAACAGTTGACAATGAAATGAGTTCCAAACGCTTTTCTATTCTAGGTAGAATATGATCGCATCATGACTCGATGTCAATCAGCAGTGTAGACGTGACACAGGTCGACGAATCGTTTGTGGGATGTAAGACTCCTTACATCGAAAACTTCACACAGGGCACAGGGACTAGGCTGAAAATAAGGAACGCTAGTTCGGGCTTGTCCCTGTGACGGAGTCTGGGTAAGGAGTCTTTTACTTGGCAGTCGGAAGGTTGCGGGTTAAATCCCCACCCTGGGTGTGTCAAAGTATCCTGAGCAAGAGCGAGCTGGTTGTTGCCTTGCATGGAAGCCTATCGCTCGTTGGTGTGTGTGTGTGTGTGTGTGTGTGTGTGTGTGTGTGTGTGTGTGTGTGTGTGTGTGTGTGAGAATGGGTAAATGAGAAGCATTCATTGGAAAGCGCTTTGGATGGAAGTGTGATATAAATAAGTCCATTTTACCATTTTACTACTGATGTTCATCACCTTTTTTTCATTTCCATTTTGGTTTTGGTGTCTTCGATGAAGCTGGTTAAAAGGTTATGTCTTGCCTTGGCGTGGGAAAACGGCCTTCTCTCCTGCCCACTGTCTTTGTCAGCTTGGGTGTGGCTGCTATTTATGGAATATCACTGGGCTGAATGGCACTGTTTTCAGTCATTTTTTTTTTTTGGTGGTGATTTCAAGGGATCTTTCCCTTTATATCTGTCATAACATGCGTTTCTCCGGGAAGCCCTAAGCCCATGACTGCACGTCTGTTTAGTTTAATTATACACCGCCAGCCCTGATCTGGCATATCACACACTGCCAGCACTGTGTACAGGGTCAAGTATGTGCACGCCTTTTGAATGTGTGTTGCTCAATGTGCAATCTCCTACGTGCTAATGAAATGCAAAAGATGAAAAGTGATTTACATTCGCAGAAGTGTACCTACGTAGGCCTAATGTTTGGCATATACTGCTGTTGGTCTTAGAAATACAATCTCAGAGATTTAATCTCAGGCAGCACCTCTCGCTCCCACCATTTCACCAGTGATGCCATTTCGCATACTGCCATGCATATTTTTTCACAAGGATTTTGGAGGACATAAAACACAGCTATTTTTAACATAAATAGGCTTTCCGGATTGAGTTAGGAGAGCAGGGTTTGGCTTACAGGATGATTACTTTATGTAGGACTCACGCATCATGTTCTAGCTGGAGAGTATACAATTTTATCTAAGGGTAACTAACAATATGAGTTAGGGTAGGAATGTAGAATATATACATATTATATTAGTACATTCACTCAGTGAGCACTCTATTAGGTATTTATTAGACTTACTAAGTCTAAAAAATGAGTCTACTGCTGCTGCTGCTGCTCTAGCACTCACAATTCCCACCCTCCATCAAAAATGTTACATGAAAAAAACATTGTTCATGTGGGTCCACCCTGAAGACACTGATTATACACAAACCAAACAGTGTGTGGACAGGTCCCAGTTCCCTGGAAAACTGGCCAAAAAATGCAATACAGATACGCTTATTACATCTTTCTACATTTCCCCCCTTTCCAAAGGTTTTCAAACTAGGGGCCGAAGGAACAAAATCATCCGACCTCAGGAGATGGAAGAGGGAGTGGGTTATCCCTCCGCAGAAGCTGGAGGAAAATACAGATTACACACACAGGGAATACATTGCCAAGGTAAGATTGTGTTTTTACATAACCATAACCAAAGGAAAGGAATTCAGAAGCCTAGAATCAAAATGAGATATTGAAAGCTCTCATACACCTGCATTTAGGAAGTTATTGGACACATCTGACTAATCGGAAACACATGTGCAGTGTTCCAAATATTATGGCACACTGCAATGGGGGGCACTATGTGTACAATGTGCTGTATGGTGAAGCCAAATACAAATATACTCTTAAATAAAAGCTGAAGATCTGCACTTTAATCAGATGTGGAAATACGTCTGTATCCGAAGACTCAGTGTTTGTTAAAACTGCATTTCTTTCCCCCAGATTCGATCTGATCTTGAAGACGAGGGGAAATGGAAGGGGACCCTGAAATACTCTCTCAAAGGAATAGGTGCCTCAGAAGACCCAATTAATTTATTTGTTGTTAATCCAAACAATGGCTTTGTTAAAATAACGGGCATTCTGGACAGAGAGAAAATCGCCATGTACAACGTGAGTATATATTTGCAACTGACCACATTAATAAGCTTTATGTTTATTAGGAAGTACCATTAAATATTAAGGTTATGTTCTACCGAAAACACATCTTTGCCATGAGGTATGGACTTGAAACAAAATATGTAAATTAAAATATGTAAATTAGCTCATTTGCATATTTTATTAATGGCGGAAATTACAAATTCAAACATTTTTGTAGCAGTCTAGAATCTGAACCAAGTAAGATACGTTATAATTCTGTTAGATTCTAAATAAGACATGTTTGAAGATTGTTTTGTATTTGAGTCATTTTTCTAGATATTTGGTATTTTTTATGATGCTGTACCTGCAAGCTGTAGGCTTATAACAAGAAAATTGGCTCTCGTGGATATAGAGTAAAGGTTTGCAAAGTTTCATGATGATAGGATGACAACGCACTGAGAAAAATGGCGTAATATCGTCCAAAATCAGGTTTTGAGAAAATTGACTGCAAACTTCAATTTTTTCAAAACCTGAGTCAGCTGTCTCAAAATAATTATACAAATTTCACCATGCACATGGCGTAATCATTCAAAAGGTGGTATTATCCTGAAAGTTGAATAGTTGAGGAATCATTTGCAGCAGTAAACAGAAAAGGGTACATTTGACTGAAAATTTTATTTTTTCAGTGGAACAGAAACTTAATTATTAATAAAAATTGTCCCATTTTTAACTGTTTTGTTGCACAACCTCTCTTCATTTCGTTTCATTGCAGCTATCTGGAGTTGCACGATATGCTAACGGGGACTACGCAGAAAAGGACATTGAATTGCGTGTTAAAGTCGTAGATCACAATGATTGCAGCCCTGTATTTGAAGCAATACCTAATGGGGAGGTGGATGAATTAAGTCCTGGTGGCAAGTTTTCTTTTATTTTTATTAACTTGTGGATTGCTATTTTCGTAATTCAAACATTATATGAAACATTGGTAAGGAATATAAATGCTTACGGCAATGGTGCCTTATAAAATGAATATCTTAATTTATATATTATAGTTATATATTGGTGTATTTCTTCTCTTAAATTTTAGGCGCAGTTGTCATGAAAGTAGCTGCCAGAGACGATGATGAACCTGGAAATCCTAATTCACAAATAGCATACAGTATTATAAATCAGGAACCAGGGGGAGAAAATATGTTCGACATCACTCAAGATGGCAATATTATCGTCGCTGGCAAACTGGATCGAGAAGTGAGTTGCAATATATTTGAGTATCCATTTAAGGAGAGGCAACCAGTGGTTCCGCTAATGTATCAGCAAAAATAAGTTCCATGTATGAAATCATTTTGAATAAATATTTATCCATTCAATTAAATTAATTGTTAAAATGAATTTATCAAATGCATCTAGCTGAAGCACTTGCTGCTTACCCTGAAATTAGAAAAATGTGTGAAAAATGACTTATGACACCAGGAGATGACTCAGTGAGCAGATAGTTTTTGTGGTAGCTTGTAATGGCCACCAAGATCAGTGGGGTTTGTAGTGGCTACATCGAGTAAGGTTTATAGGCTATTGGTTCATTAACTTCATTTAAGAGAAACCAATGAGCATTAAAATAATTCCTCCTCTGTGATTGTGAAAGTGATTCTACTACTGAATGATGCAATACATATCAAATTGCTTTTTTATTGTGAAAGTCATTGTGTATATGTGTATATATATATATATATACCATGTTACATATTAAATCCTGCATATTTCTTTAAAATAAATTATTTCATGAAATAATGATATTAATTCATTGTAAATAATAATAATAATAAATAATTATAATTATTATTATTATTATCAGTAGTAGTAGTAGTAGTAGTATTTTACATTTATTTATTATTTCTTGTATCTCTCAGTATTTATTTACTGCACAAACAAATGCATTTAAATCAAAATAGGAGTCTATTTTATATTCAAAATGATTTTTTTTTTATATTTGTATTTTTCAGGTGCAAGATACTTATGTTTTAACTTTAAGGGGAAAAGATCTGAATGGTCGCACGGGTGGAAATACTGGCACAGGAACTGTTACCATCTACGTCAAGGATGTCAATGACAACCCCCCTACACTGGAGCTAGACCATGTAATTGAAAGACTTATCTGTGGTTTTGCTGTTATTCCCATGTTGGTTCATCCTGTGAAGTCAGGGTACTAGTGGGTGGGTTGAGTGCCACAGTCTGATATGTGTCACTGCTGACCCCGTTAACTGGCCCCGTTAACCCCCACAGGGCCGCACCGAACTGGCTTTAGCATCACACATGAAGGGGCAAATTCCAGATTAGGGATGGACGGTGCTTGCGTCTCAAACCGCAAAAAATGCCTTGTAGATTCCTTGCAATCACGTAATCACCTTACTTTGACGTCGTCCTGCCTTCAAAGCGCTTCTCGCGTTAGTTAGCCTCCGCGGACGCCTTTGAAGGATGGCGACCAATCAGGCAGCGAGGCAACAATGCAACTGCCTTCGGTTTGAGTCGCAGCCAGCGTCCGAGCGCTCGCTGGTGACCCCTGCTGGTCACTGAAATGCCTGCAGTCTGCTTGTCTGAAGATGCTCATTAAGTGTCTTCCTCCGACCTGTGCCAAGTGGAGGAGAGCGCAAGCTTGTTTGCGCACTTTCCAAGTTGGCAGCGCCTTTTTGCAGCAATGAGCGTGGCTAGTGAATACAGCTTGGCCGTTCCAAATTAGGAAAAAAGCAGAATTAAAATGCCTGTATGAAGACCCTAACCAGCCACTGTCTTTGGTTCAGTATGAAGGCAGCGTCATGGAAAACACCCAGGGTGTGGAAGTCCTGAGATTCAAGGCCCTTGATGATGATATTGAAAACACGGACAACTGGCTGGCAGATTTTGAAATTCAATCAGGAAATGAAGCCGGTTACTTTGAAATCGAGACCGACCCGAAGACAAATGAGGGCATTTTAAAGCTTGTCAAGGTACGGACATTCTGTGTATGATGACAAGCCAGCAACAAGATACATCAATATATATATATATATATATATGTGTGTATATATAGCCAAAATAGACATTAATCTAAGATTTTTGTTTCCTCCCTCATAGCCAATGGATTATGAGGACATCCATGAGCTTGATCTCCAGGTGGCAGTCGCTAACAAGGCCCCGTTCCACCCTTCGGTCACTGGAGGTGGTGCTACAGGAGTAGATATTGCTGTAGCAGGAGGAGGAGGAGGAGGAGGGGACGGGGGAGGAGGAGGGGGAGGAGGAGGAGGAGGAGGAGGTGGAGGGGGAGGAGGAGGAGGAGGAGGAGGAGGAGGAGGAGGAAGCTCTTCCTGGAGCAGCTCCGGGGCCAAAACCTACCCCATCAAGATCAAGGTCCAAAATGAGCCAGAAGGTCCCAGGTTCCGTCCCGAGGTCAAGGCTGTTCCCATTTCTGAAGACAGCAAATCAGTTAACCTCAAAGACGTGATCGTCAAATACCCGGCCATCGACGGGGACACTGGGCTGGACGCAAAAAACGTCAGGTTAGCACCCACAGTCACGACCAGACCATGGTTGGTTGTTCCATTATGGCAGAAACATTCACAATTGTGCTGTATAATTGTGCAGTAGGATCCCAATGAGGTTGTTGAACATGTATGTTTAAGTTCTTTTGTCATTTTCCCTTAAACTTGTAATGCAGATTTGGCTTGTTATCATTTGCTAGGTCTTTGAATTATCTACGAAATGATCGCTTTTGTTGCCATGTATTCCACCAATTATAGCATGACATATTATCAGCTACATGAATGCGTCTATCAGTGACAGTGGTTCTTGACCTCAGGTATGTAAAGGGCTTCGATCCAGACAACTGGCTGGTGATCGATGAAGAGACGGCTGAAGTCCGACTCAACAAACTGCCTGATCGGGAGTCCAAGTACCTTGTTAATGGAACCTACTTCGCAAAAGTACTTTGCATATCACAGGGTAAGTTCTCCATTTTAGTTTTTCTTGCCTCGTAGACACCCTTACACATTGTGAAGCTTTTTTGTTCTTTTTGAAAATATTTTATCCATACAGCAGATTATTAACTAAAGTTGTTGAGTTTTAGCAGAAAGTGTTGTTCGCAAACATTAAACATGATCTCATATTAAGCATTATTATTTTTGTTGCATGTACTGTAAGTAGCTTATAAATCATATGAATATGTAGATGTTGCCTCCAATTAATGTAGAAAGATTTAAAGCAAAAATAGTTGTTATCGTAATTTTATCACCATGGTTGATTTTCCAGAGATTTTTAAATTTCTGTGTGAAAAGTAGACAAATGTAAATATCCTTTCACTTTCACTTTCATTCATTTAAAAGTAGCTTGCAGAAAGAGCATGCCAAAATTGTATTGTACAAAACATAAATGGTGTTTTTATTTTTTCTTTTATTATTTTTTTATTTTTTATTTTTAAGATGACTGAGAGTAAAAAAAAAAAAAAAAAGTGTCAAAAGTTTTGTGTCTTGACGTTAAACGTTTCAAGCGATTGTTCTTGTGCGTCGCAGACATGCCCGGAAAAACGGCGACTGGGACCATAGCGTTGCAGGTGGAGGACTTCAACGACCACTGCCCCACGCTCACCACCACCTCCCAGGACCTGTGCACCGACGACAAGGTGGTGTACGCCACGGCCCAGGACGAGGACGACGACCCCCATGGCGCCCCCTTCCAGTTCACCATCATCCCAGAGGACACCACGGGGGGCTGGGTGGTGGAGAGCCTGAACGGTGAGCGCACAAATGTCCGCGCAATGTTTGCCCAACGTTGTATAGCATTGCCACGATGACTGCAGCAACATTGCAAGAACGTTTAACGTCAGCTTGGGATTAGCCGCCGGGTTCCACTTCTTATGTCTCGGCTTGATCGTATTTTGAGGGGCCGAGGGGAAGGGGACTTTTACCGTTTTTTCTGGAATGTACTCTGGACGGTCTCCGCTGTAAATTGAGCAAAGCGGAACTAAAGAGCGATTGATTGATTGATTGATTGCTTCAATTTCAAAGTTATGCCACTTCTATCCAATTATTTCGGTGCCCTCAGAAATTAGTTTAAAATGTAAAATAGTACTCATTTTGTATTTATTTCTTAAATTCCTATTCAAGCCACGTCAGTGATCCTGAGGACGCACGACAACCTGTGGCCCGGAGCCTATAAGGTGGCCTTGGAGGTGGCGGACCAGCAGGGCCACTCCTGCCCGGACAAGCAGGTCATGGAGGTGCAGGTGTGCACCTGCAAGGACCCCTCCACGCCGGACTGCAGCGATCGCGCAGGGTCGACAGGGGCTAGTTTCGGGGGTGCGGGCGTGGGCCTGCTGATCCTCGGAGCGCTGATGCTGCTGTGTGAGTGTGCCACTGCTGGGCCCAGATGCATTATCACCACCCGTACACACACGGCTCCGCTCCGCCCCAACTCAATCAGCCCCATTAGGGCCAATTAAGACAACTCTATTTGGGTGGATTAAGACAGCTCATGTAAAAAAGGCTGGAACTAATTGGGCAGGTTTTCATGTGAGACTTGTAAATCTTAGAATCTGGAAGACCATCACAAAGTATCCATTTCAAAACCTGCTTTTCTTTTCTTTTTTTATGTCAAATGTCAAATGACAGAGTGGGTCCAAAAACAATTATAGTTTTAATTTCAATGATGTAACATGAATTAAGTTAATTCCAGAAATTCAATTTGTATTAGGCAGAGGTAGAGGGAGAGACAGAGAGAGAAAGAGATATTGAGAGATATTTAACCTTAGTTAAATACTCATTTAACATTGGCATTGAGCTCATATGACTAGTAGAATCTGAAAAACAGTTCCACGTCCACAGAGTATCGCACAAACCGCACGGTAAACCCAGCAGTGTCGATTGGTCGGATAGAGGCTGAGTGTGGTCTCCTTTCCCCCCCAAACGCAGTGATACCCCTCCTGCTCATGTTATGCAACTGCGGGGGCGCGGGTGCAGGCGGGGCCGGATTTTCCGAAATAGCCTTTGACACCAAGGAGCATCTGATCGCCTACCACACAGAGGGGAAGGGAGAAGACAAAGTAAGTACCCTGTAGCCTCTCGCTGGTCGTACTTCCATTTTGACGTCACAGCTGACTCTGGAAGCTGTCAACGTCAAACAAAACAATTTTGTTTTTACTTTTATTTAGTTTTTCGTAGCAAAAGGCAATTTGAACAAGTCCCGTGGGATGTTGGTCTGGAGTGGCTTAATTTAGCATTTTCAGAATGGTTGCGATATTTAATGTTCAATTTCCAATATAAAACTATTCTGCAAACAGTGAGAAATGTGGTGATTCTGCATTCCTTTCTCTTAGAGGGAGAAAAATAACACGGTTTGGAAGAGCAATACCAGTGTCCCGTTCCATTTCTTTGAGTCTGTATTGTTTGTGGTGGTTAGCTGCAATGCATTCCAGTGCTATCTGTATCTATCAGTGCGCAGTAGGTTTTTTTTCCCTGTAGAGGGAGCTGTTACCCCATTCTTCATATTTGTATTGTTTGTATTGTGTGCCTTACTTACAAAAAATATATATCTGGTAATAATAGGGTAACACTTGTTTTCAACCCTGGTCCTGGAGTAGCTTGTGTATGCTGGTTTTTGTTCCAGCTAATCTTGAGTTTAACTAAGGTGAAAAGCATGTTCTCTTGTTGGTTTGGCTCATTACCATATGCTTTCTCCTTCAACTCTTCATTTTCCATTGTGGTTTAGTGACAATGGCTTTAAAACTTCATTGATTTCTGCTGCAAGTCTGTCAGTTAATCAATCGAAAATGTAGCCTCTTCCATTTACTATGGCAGGTAACAAAAAGTTATTAGTTATCGAAAATTGATCTGACTGTCTGAAGTTAATATGGAATATAGTTAATATGGAATATTAATTATTTTTAACATTAATATAATTGAGATATGCCATTCTTGTGAGCGTAATCATCCATCATTCGACTTTAAAAGTCTTTAAAAGTATTAAAACAATTAAAAACTTTTGATGCTTCAGGAATGGTAAGAAGGGTTTCAACAGATCAAACAGTGGTACTCCAGGATCAGGGTTGAAAACCACCGTGGTTAACAAATGGCACTCCAAGACACAGCTCCCTCTAGTGGACCTGCCATGTACTGCTAGATACCTCATACCATTGCAGATAATTGCATGTGGTATTTCACAGCTGCTGAAATTGTTGGCATGGAATTGTTGTTTTTATAGTTCACAGTTTATTTTATATCAAGGATAATATGCATGACTTTCCAGATCAGAAACATAGTCTATGCTCTGTGGCAGCAATCGTCAAAGCCGGACCTGAAATCCAAATCCAGTCCTGGTTTTCTTTTCACCCACGTAATTATTTGAACGATTAATACTACTGATTGGCTAGACTGTCTCCACACCTGAATCTCAGGAAAGGGACACACAAAGATAGAGAGAGAGAGAGAGGCAGGTATCAGTTCAATGCAGTTGCACACCGAGGACCGGGGTTCGTGTCTCAGTCCTGCCAAAGCCGAGTTTGGGAGGAGCATAATTGGCCCACCGCTCTGAGGGTGGAGGGAGGGACTCATAGGATCGCAGCCCTGATCACCTCGGTGTCACCACTGTGGGGCTATGAGATGATACGGCTTGTAGAAGGCATGTGGTTCTCCAGATATAGGTGTTCGAGCAGCATTTTCCATTTTTTAAATAATTTAATTCTAATCAATTTATGCCATGTTATGTTTCAAATGCATCTCTGTGGTTGTTCACTGTAATTAATACAATAAGGATGGAAGCTATTTTGTCTGACCGCAGTCCTCCTTTTGCCTAGAGGCTGGAGTGCACCCAGCATTGTGTAAACCTGGCCTTTTTACAGGTCCCGTATGTAATATGTAATGTAATATACTCTAAAGTAATTAATCAATAACTCATTCCGTTTATTAAGCCGTTAAGGCTGCCGTGTGCTTTGCGCCTCGTTCGCTCACCGTCAGGCGAGAGAGGAAACTGCGGGTTCCTCTGACCGAGCGACTCCTCTCTGCTTCTCCTCAGGAGGTGCCGGTGCTGAGCGCCCCTGTGGAAATGGCCGGAGGGTACATCACCGCGGCGGAGGCGGGGCAGTACGCGGCTGCCGGGGCCATGGGCATGGGCATGGGCATGGGCGCGGCCGCCGGCGGGGGGGCCTTTCTGGCCTCTCAGACCACGGTGGGCGGCGGCGGAGGTAGCTACTACCACCAAGGGGGCATGGAGGTGGACTACATGTCCCGAGAGGAGATGCTGGAGGAGGAACGCTTGGCTGGCGCCCGCGCCAACTACGAAATGACAGAAGGGAGCATGTACGACGGGATCGCCCTCTCTGAGGACTATCTGGGGCAGTACTACTCGCAGGTAAGGGCATTCAGTAACGTCAAGGCAAGCAATGACGTTTTATTGACTCCATTGTAGAAAATTACTAGCGTGACATATCTTATTCTGCGCTGATCAACACGGACCATGTACGTGACCTGTGTCTTGCAGAAAGCTGGCTGTGTGGCTAACGACCAGAAGGACAGCCTGCTGTTGTACGACTGTGAAGGAAACGGCTCGCTCGCCGGGTCGGTGGGCTGCTGCAGCCTCCTGGAGGCGGACAACGACCTGGAGTTCCTCAACGACCTGGGCCCCAAGTTCAAGACCCTGGCCGCCATCTGCGGAGGCCGGACGCTCGTGTCCGAGGCCGAGGTGGCCGTCGCCGCGCCGAAGCCCGCCCCCGTCGAGTCCAGCTCTTCCGCGGCCATGTTCAGCGAGCACTCCGCCAGCGCGGTCAACGCGTCCAGCGCGTTCAACGTGTCCAGCGCGGTCAACATGGCCGCCGCGGCCCCGGCCGCCAGCATGGAGAGAAGCGTCTTCGTGGAGAACAACTACGCGACGCTGCCCAAGATGAACATCCAGGAGAGCGTGGTGGTGCCCAGCCAGACCTACGTCGTGCAGCAGCAGCCCATGTACTACGCCGCGGCTCCGGTCCTGCAGCCGGTGCAGTACATGATGGAGCCTCACGTGCAGTACGTGATGAGCGACGCTCCGGTGATCGGGGGTGCCGCTGTGCACGGCGGGGTGATCGGGATGCAGCAGGGCACCTTGAACAGGGGCGAGAATGTGGTGCTGGTGGAGAGACAGATGAGTTCAGGTCAGGTGTTGCAGCAGGGGGTCGGCGGGCTCAACCAAGGGCTGGTGCTGGTGGATGGTCAGATGGGGGCAGGGCAGGTGTTGCAACAGGGGGTAGGCGGGATCAACCAAGGGCTGGTGCTGGTGGATGGTCAGATGGGGGCAGGGCAGGTGGTTCACGGGGGACAGACATGGATCCAACAAGGCACCCTACAGAGGGGCCCCATTTCTGGCTCCCAGAACATCCTGCTAGTGGAGGGGGCCACAGGCCAGGGCGTGCAGAATGGAGTCATCACACAGGGGAAGGAGATCTTTAGGGAGACGGGGACGTTACGAGGCCCCGCGTCTTTGATGAGCCTTAACACGGGCCCGATCCAGGTCAGCGGGCCGCCGGGGTCGCAGAAGGTGGTGGTGCAAGAGAAACGGGTCGTCTCTAGTTCACACCGAGAGCGCGTGCCTTCGTAGAGCCACCGAATTGAAAGATTCCTCCACCGCTCTCTTGCGGTGATCTTTCACCGTTGCGTTAGCAACGGGCGTTTCCTACTTCTCGGCCATTAGAAGGGATCCCGTCGACTCCATTGCCTTGGAACCGGCGCGATGCCATTAGGTGTTCTTTCGCAGGGATTGAGGGTTCAAAGTATTCTTCAACATGGGCTCTGTAAGACCTTACAGATATGTAATATACTGCAATATATTGTAAATGTCGAAATTGAGTAAAATACATATTTCACAACAGTCCATGTGCACAGAGAGTAAATTTATGATTGAGAGAGCAATATGTGAAAGTGCCAATACTTTCTGTATTTGTTCTTCATTTGACCGTCGTCATACATTTTATTTCAACATATTTTTAGGAAGTTTTCTTCTCGTAAGGTAGATTGCTGCTGCTTATAGTGGAATGTAGATGGCACATGAAGCTCTAACTTGTGAGCAAACAGAGCACACAAAAGGAGTCTGCCTTACACACAAGCACTCAGTCTTCAATGGTATTGTTCTCTTAACCATATCTGCGTTACATCTCATCCCAGAGGAATGGCAGTCAAAATAAGATCTCTTCCATATGCCATTTACTTTTCCTCAACGAAAATGAGCTCCATTCAACACCAATGTGAGATTTTTATTATTTTCTCATACTTTCTCACTCTCAAATTCAACTCCTGAGAAATAACCCTTCATTTGTCTCACTAAGATAAGATAAGCTCTTACAATGTTCTTGATTAACTTTAACTTAAGTGCTTTTTATTCATCTAAAATTAATGAGATAGATCTAAGGAGAAGCCCATGAGAAATATATAAACAATGGGAAGTCCTTTTGTCTTTTTGCCATTTCTCGTGGTTCTGTTCTTCTCAATTGTTCATGATTTGTCGTAGATTGATACATGCCCTTGCTCTTCATATTTCCTAGCGGTGGGGGCTCAATCTGGGATATGGAAAAGACTTTTGTAAGCAGCAGATTTTTTCCTCTGGGATATTTCTCATGTACTGATGTAGTATTTGCTTGTTCTCCTGTTAGTTGTTCGTTCACAGCTGGGCATTCTGAACTAGAGACTAATAGGGCGGTTAAGGTAGTGGTTATAGGTACGTGACTGGGACCCACAAGGTCGGTGGTTTGATCCCCGGTGTAGCCACAATAAGATCTGCACAGCCGTTTGGCCCTTGAGCAAGGCCCTCAACCCTGCATTGCTCCCGGGGAGGATTGTCTCCCGCTTAGTTTAATCACCTGTATGTCGCTCTGGATAAGCATCTGCCAAATGCCAATAATGTAATGTAGCTGCCTCACCAACAGCAGCGTGAAAGTGTATCTTGTCTGAGCCAAGCACAAAAGGCATAATTGTTTCGAATGAGGAGGAGTTAACTGGAACCCAGAAACCAGACCATCCAGCTTTCTAAAACATGCACTGCATTGCCACAACATGTCATTATTAGTCATGAAGGTAATTATGTCTCCTGATGAAAAATAAGTGATAAGGATGGTAAAGATCACATAATTACACAATTTGTATAATCTTCCGCCTGTTCATCATACAGCAGATTTGCATTAGTACATTAGTATTAGTATATAAAAAAACCTTGTTTTCAAAATCTGTCCAAGTCACCACATATTGTTGAAATTAGAATATACAGGATACAAGTGTCCAAGTGCGCAGGATATTTGGATGTTGAACACAACATTTATGTTGAACACTTGTTTATGAATGGTATTTGTGTGTTGTAAGGGGGAGGGGAGGGGGGGGGGGGTTGGGTGTTACAGCATTGTATATATTCTGTTTTTTTGTTTTTTTTGGGGGGGGGGGGTCAGTATGGGGTGATATGATTTTTATACTTTTTCTATTTAATACTTTAGAGAACTTAGTTACTGCCTTTATTGTAAAACGATTGATTTGTCACTTGTTTTGATGGGAAAGATTGTTTCATAAACTGTGCTGCATTAAAGAAAGTTGATTTATTCCTTTTCGAGTTTGAAATAGTACATCGCTGTCTCAAGCCTTGCCCATTGAAAGGCTTGCCTGTGTATCACAATCCTTCAGCAGACTGATGAATTGACAATGTGTTGCATGTGTCAAAAATAAAAATATGAAAATGGTTCAAGTTTCACGCTTTACACTGATCAATGTTTGCCTGTAAGCACCAAGAACAATAAAGATCCTCTCTCTTCACATCGGAGTCGTGTCGTGTGTAGTCTGTGCATAGTCTGTGCGTAGTCTGTGTTGGAGTTAGAAGGAAATGCAATCCTAATTCTGACAGCACTGAACCCACCATGATGTATCACAGGTTAAAAAAGATAAAACCAAGAAGTGTGCCGTTCTCTAGAACCGCTCTGCATTTCTTTAATAACACTTAATTTGGATTCTTTCCCAGTTTCTTAGTTAGACTTGGGGTGTTTACCTTATTAACAGTGACCAACTTCATTAGATTGCATTGGCGCATTGAAATGGCGTAACATTCTGTGGACTGATGAGAGTAAACGTATATCAGAATTTCAATCAGGTTCGTAAACCAGGGATCATGAATCCGTTTGAATACATCAAAATACTTGAAGAGATTATGTTGCCGCATGCCGAAGAGGAAATACCCCTGAAACGGGTGTTTCAACAAGACAACGACCCCAAACATACGAGTAAGCAAGACACATCTTGGTTCCGGACAAAAAGGATTGAGGTAATGGAGTGGCCAGCTCAATCCCTCGACCTCAACCCCATTGAAAACTTGTGGCGTGACATTAAAAATGCAGTTTCTGAACCAAAACCCAAAAATTCACAGGAAATGTGGAATGTAGTTTACTCATCCTGGGCTGAAATACCAGTTTCTAAGTGCAAAAAGTTGGTTGACTCAATGCAACGCAGATGCGCAGCAGTTATCAAAAACAATGGATATGTAACTAAATATTAGTTCAGTAATATAAGTGAAGTTAAATCTTGAAAAATGTATTCAGTTTATACGGTTTGAAAAGAAAAATTTCGAACAGATTAATATTCCTTTTCTTTGCTTCCTGTAAAAGAATAACGCAGACTTGATACAATTTGCTAAAACTTTGATTTGGATTAAAAAGTATTTGCACTTGATTTACTTTTTTTAATTCACCGCTATTTATTTGAACACAACTGTATTATATGTATTTGTGCGGAACATGAAAGGAGGTGGGATTAGAGTTAATGAAACATAGAAAATGAAATATCAGGCGTGGCTGTGTGTTCCAAAAACAAAAGCTAAAATCTCACTCCTCCAGATTCTGTGGTTACATCTAATCAAATACATTATGCACCATTGTTATTTTGATTCATTTTGCGATCGGACGTGTGCTGACATACAACTGAGGAGAACGCCGCTTGTGCAGTTCCAGCAATGTCTCGCTTTCCCCTCCTCGGAAGCTGCCTTCTTCTGCTCTTCATGATAGTGGTAAGTGAAGACCCGTCTCTTCTGCTTCAAATCTCCATCAGCCTTTTTTGTTTTTGTTTTTGCTTTTACTTGTATCTATTGATTTTACATTTAAATACGAGTTTGTTTTAGGTCTGGCACAAGACGAGGCTCGTTCTCCCTTTAAATTCATATGAATCCGGTTCTTAAGCATTGCCATTTATATAGCGCCTTTACCCAAAGCGCTGTACAATTGACGCTTCTCATTCACCCATTCATACATACACACACACCAACGGCGATTGTCTTTCTTGCAAGGCTCATCAGGAGCATTTGGGGGTTGGGTTTCTTGCTCAGGGACACTTCGACACACCCAGGGCAGGCTTGAACCGGCAACCCTACGAATGGCTAGACAACTGATCTTAGTCCCTAAGCCAATGTCGCCCATTTCACAGCATTGCATGTGTGAATATCTCGACAGTCCAGTATCTGTCTACAGCTTTCTCACTATATTACAGCTATTTGGCTGACGGTTTTACAGTTGATTAGACTAAACAGGGAACAGTCCCTCCTGGAGGAATGCTGGGTTAAGGACTTAGCAAAGGGCCCATCACCTGCTGCTTCAAAATCACTGTGTTGCCCTTTTTGATAACCTGCTAACTTTCGAATGCAGTGTATATATGGATGTGACTGCTCCCAATTCCACTAGGTCATTTAAGGTCATTTTGGTCGTCTAAAGAATAATGTACTATTAAATGCTATGTAAGGCACTTGGAGATAGAAGGAGACCTTTTTTATAACCAGGAGAGAGAGACCAGGAGGAGATCTGTTTTACAATGGTAACCTGAGAATACAATGTAATATATACAACAAACAATACATTTTAATGTCAGAAAAGTACAGTAAACAAGATGAAAATGTAAAAGCAAATAGAATAATAATAGAAGAAGCTAGTACAATTTTCCTGAAAAGCATAATATAATAGAAGCCAGAAGCCCTCAATGCTTATCAGCCAAAGGGCTGTAGCTGATTCCAAGGTACATAAAAGGTAAATGCAATCTTCCTTAATTCAGTGTTCATACTGAGGGCTATGGAGAGCAAAATATCCATGAGAGTGACTATGCTGTGTAATAAATCTATGCTGAAAAATGGGATGTATATATCAGGTGAGATGGTAGCTTATCTAGCACAGCGTTGTTAATGAACATAAGGCAGTGCTATTATCTCAGCTCTATTTGTGACAAGAAGCTGG
The DNA here is from genome assembly GCF_963514075.1 of Conger conger. NCBI lineage: Eukaryota > Metazoa > Chordata > Actinopteri > Anguilliformes > Congridae > Conger > Conger conger. The sequence continues at coordinate 69,700,328 of NC_083763.1, forward strand.
CTTTCTCATACAATGTACAGTACAGTGATGTGCTCTAAAGCTACCTCCAGTAATTCAGCATACTATGTGTACTATGTTTGACATCAGATGCATGCATATAAATTACTTCCGCATAATCAAACAGATGAAAATGCTTGTATAATTTTGAATCTAGAGGCCCTTGTTAAACAATCTTTGTTCTGGTAGAAAAAAAAACAGATTTATATTTTAGTCTTTCCACAAGTTTTTCTTCAACATTCTTTTTAAAAGATAAATTTTAATCGAACCAGATACCTGGATAAAGCGGGCTCTCTGAATTCGAAAATCATATGTATATTAAATTATATATTAAATCTGCAAAAGAGCATGTCATTTGTCTTGACTGAGTACATTTTGAATGGCATGAAAGTCAGCCGGTACATTATTGAAAGCTTCAGCAACTGAGGGTGCGGTTATGTACGTGATGGTATCATCGGTATAGTAATTAGCAGAACTATTTGTAATCAGTGAGCCAAGATCATTTATATATGAAGTTAAGAGCAAGGGACCTAATATAGAACCCAGGGGTACCCCTTTGAAAATCTCACGAAAACTGGACTGATGCTCATCTGCAACTATTGCTTGTGTCCTGCCATTAAATAATACTCAAACAAATTATATTATCACTTTTCACAAGGGAGTCAAAGTACTGTACCCAGGCCTAAAACCAGGCTGGCATGAGTTTAAAATTCTATGAGGTAAATATGAACGGTATTTGGGTGACTAAGATCTCCACTTTATGAATACTTCCAACAATAGTCAGGAGTAAACAGGAAAGCCGAAATTGGAGCTGCGAGAAAAAGGCAAGAGATTTACAAGAGAAGCTTGTAGGTTTTCTTGGATCAACAGACTCTACATCTTCTTACTGTGATATTCATGTGATGTTAAAAAGCTAAGAGTGATCTCCAAGAGCTCTGTGTCTGCTTCTCTGAGGGAATGAAGTTTATCACATGATGGCACAAAATGGTTTCAGGCAATTATGTGTCTGGTGTGCTGATTTTCTACGGTATGAAAGCAAGTTCATTTTCCCCATTATACTGTAACTGTGTTTTTAAAGAACTGTACAGATACCGACACACAACACATTCAGGAACATTTACACAATAATAATGTAGCCAATGCCATTCATACTCTGGGGAGAAAACCCGGATGCACACAGGGAAACAAGTACACAGGCAACAATAATATTCAAACATTTTGAAGCATCGAGAATGACATTGAGAACTGTTGAAAAGCCTGCCTACTGTTTTTCTGGTGTGCTGAATGTACTGTTTGTACCGACCTCCACAGTGAATTCAGGATAGGACAAGCATGGCTTGGTATCTTATGCCAGGCTAACCGGGTCGACTTGCAGCACCTGACTGACTAACGAGGGAGAGGGGGTTTGGACTGTTGGCTGTGGTGTGATGAGGCGATTTCATACAAAATTTTATGGTGCTACCTTCAATAAAGCCATAAAACATTCAATGTCATAAAATTCCAAGACCAATCTAGCACAGAAAAGTATTTGAATCCGTTACGTATTTGACCCGGGTGTGGAACATTGCCTGAACAGGCCAAGCTCCAAGGCAGTCCCGCGGTGCCAGCTGTGATCTGTTTTATATTTTAAAGGTTGTGCAAGACGTGAATGGCAGACGTGAATGGCAGAAACCAAGGAGGAAGAGAGAGTGGGTCGTTCCTCCACCGCTTCTGATGGAGCACAAGGATTACACCAAAAGGGCATTCATTGCCAAAGTAAGAATGCTTCATTTTTCGAAAAAATAATTACATTTGTGTTTGTAAATTTGTCAGGGCAAGACATTCCCAACTGATTGACTGGATTAATCAACTGTAGACTCTACATGGGGATTCATTATAATTATACAGCACTGCTAATTGTAATAGAATTGTGGCCAAAAAACAGGATCCAAACTTGCAATTCAATTTATAATTAAAAAGGAAGTACTATTAAAATTCAATTAATTTAAAATCATATTAGTATATAAAAAAATAAATAAAAAAATGAAGCACCTATATCACCCCCATGAAAAAGTAATTGCGCCCTTAATTGTAACTGTTTGATGCACATTTAGCCGTCAAGCATTTTCAAGCACTTTCTACAATTTTATATCAATCTCTCACTTTAATAATTTTCACTCGTCAAATAATTTATTACATTACATTACATTACATGCCATTTAGCAGATGCTCTTATCCAGTGCGACGTACGACAAAGTGCAGGTCAAACACAAGTACAAGTGCGAAGAGGACCTGAGAGGACAGTACAGTTCCGAGTCCTAGTGTAACCATACAGATATAATCGGAACTCTTGAAGAATACATCATTACGTCAACTTCCAGACTAGCATACCACAGTTGGCAGCTAGAATACCCCGCGTACAACAATACCAATAACTAATACAAAAAACAACAATATCTATACAACTATATAAGTGCCATTACAGTCTATGGCATATATAAGGCTAATCATGGTGGTGAGTTAGGGAGGGAAAGGTGTAGCCTGAAGAGATGAGTCTTCAGTCTGTGCTTGAAAGGGGTCAGAGACTCTGCCGTTCTGACATCCACCGGGAGGTCATTCCACCACCGTGGGACCAGGACAGACAGCTGTCGTGAGCGAGAAGTGCAGTTGTGGCGAGGGGGAGGCGCCAGACGGCACGAAGTGGCAGAACGGAGGGGTCTTGCTGGTGTATAGGTCTTGATGAGTAATTGAATATATACAGGGGCTGATCCCTTAACTCCCTGGTACACGAGCGCCAAAGTTTTAAATTTGATGCGAGCCATAACAGGCAGCCAGTGGAGGTTGCTGAGTAGGGGGGTGACATGTGAATGTCTGGGAACATTGAATACCAGACGGGCTGCAGCATTCTGGATCAGTTGTGATGGCAGATGCTGGAAGGCCAGCCAGCAGAGAATTGCAATAGTCTAATAATGTTAGCTAATGTCAGTGTAAATAATTTAATTCATGATTAATGAGAGACGAGCAAGGTGGAAACCACAAATATAGAAAAAAGAAATTGATATAGAATTATCAATGCGGGGGGCCGCAGTGGCGCAACAGGCTAAGATGCAGCAGACTTGCGGCTGCAGTTTGCTGCTGTAGCACACCGGGGACCGGGGCTCGATTCCCGGTCCTGTCAAAAGCCAAGTTGAGCCAAGTTGAGCCAATTATGAGCCGTAATTGGCTCACTGCTCCAGAGGGAGGGACGTGGCAGGGTTGGTAGATTGCCGCACAATAAAGCACCTTGGGCGCTTCGGAATCACGTCACAAGCATGAGACGAGACGGCTTGAAGAAGGCGTGACGCTGAGGGATGCGGTGTGGGCAGTGTATCTAATACTAACTCTAATTGAATCAGACGGGGTACAATTGGCTACCAAATTGGCAGAAAAAAAGGGAAAAGGCTGAAATAAATGTATTTAAAAATAAAAAAATAAAAAAATATCAATGCTCCGGAATTATATACTAGTCAAAGTGGTGCTGATGTAGTAAGCCATCAAATATGAAAATGAATGTGGAGTGATGTACCATTTTTAATTACCATAACTTCTTTCCTTGCCAGTATTATGAAAATCAAAGCAAATAATCTGAGACTAGACTATTGTCTCAGTGTACACATTATCAGGTTTTCCCTGCTTTAATTACAAACTCTCTAAAACTCTCTAAAATCGTCACAAATGTCTTTGGATGACCCCTCGAAGAGTCAATATCCAATGCGGCTAATGCTTTTCATGTTCTGTATTATATATATTTAGAACATTAACCACACATTAAAGTTCTAGCAAAATTTCAGCGGTTACCCCCAACACCTCGGGTAGGTCTTTCAAGGAATGGCCCAATTCTATTTATAGGGTGATATCCCTGAAAAATGCAACCCTTTGGGATATTTAACAAATTAAGTTAATTCAGTGTAAAATATTTACGCTAGACTAGTCCAATGTTCAATTTTCTAATTTCGTGTTTGTCTGTTCCTTAAAATGAAATTTGCTTATAGGTACATCTCTACTTGAACGTAATAACAATACAATTGCTTTCATTTTTGTTTTCAGGTAAGATCTGATAAAGAGCAACCAACTGAACGATTACTCTACTATTTACATGGGCATGGTGCCGACCAACCACCGATTAACTTGTTTGTTGTCAACCAAACATCTGGTTTTGTTCGAATTACTGACATTTTGGACAGAGAAGTCATGCAAAACTACACTGTATGTTTAAGTTCTGATTCTGGTTTTTAATTTAAAAAATATATATATATATATTGTCTACGTTATTTTTCTAAAACATCTGTTCATTAATCCTTTCATTTGCTTTGCAGCTATATGCCTCCGTGCGCTTTGCCCGGAACATGACATTAGCAGAAGACCATCTAACGATGAGTATTCGTGTTACTGATATAAACGATCAAGCGCCTATATTTCAGGAATCAGGCCTGCCAACTGGCTCTGTTTATGAGTCAAGTTCGAAGGGTGGGTGATGTGCGATTTTCTATTTGCATTATTTTTGTTTGTTCTTTTGTACACTGACGGAATGCACATATTTCACTCTCAAAAACAGATAGCTTGTTATTTTTTTAACACACATCTACACTCATTGAGCACTTTATTAGACTTATTTTTTCGACTTATTAAGTCTTCTGTCGTTGTAGCTTATCCACTTAAGAGGTTTGATGTGTTGTGTGTTCAGAGATGCTCTTCTGCATACACGCTGTAGTAATGCGTGGTTATTTGCATTACTGTCCCCTACTGACAGTGCTATAATATTAATATCCTGGCAAAATGTGGTCTATGTTTTGCAGAGTGTGTACTACTAATACTATACATGCTCATGAGTAGGGGAGTCCCAAATGAGTATCCAGTACAATTAATGAGACTATATACAGCATACACAGTGGGCTCCAGAAATATCGGCACTCTTGCTAAATAATACAGCCTTATTTTCCAACAACGTATTGTGCTTTATTAGCTGGAATTTTCAGCAGGGATTGTTTCAGATTTTGTTGATTCTCAATATAGGCTTAATATGCAGAGGGAAAATTGATTGCCAAAGGTTTAGTGCTTTATCGCATTTAAACTTACTAATCTCATCTAATTATTCTGCCTGACTCTCACCTTTGATGGTATTTACTTGCCATTTTATCACAGGTAAAATATTTTCGCGGCCAATAGGCTAACGTTAACTGACCGTTGAATTCCAAGTCCACAACATGTAGAAAAAACTTTCTTATTTTTTAATGCATTACATTATTGGCATTTGGCAGACACTCTTATCCAGAGCGACGTACCGTTGATTAGACTGAGCAGGAGACAATCCTCCCCTGGAGCAATGCAGGGTTAAGGGCCTTGCTCAAGGGCCCAACGGCTGTGCGGATCTTATTGCGGCTACACCGGGGATTCGAACCCCTGACCTTGCATGTCCCAGTCATTTATCTTAACCACTACGGTGCAGGCCGCCCATGAATGTGTCATCTATGCCGGTTTGCTCTTTTAAACTCCTCAGGTACTGTAGCCACACAAGTGAGTGCCACAGACGCTGACGAACCTGGGACCACTAACGCAGACCTTCGATATGAAATTATTAAGCAGGAACCAGAATCCAAACCGAGGATGTTCGACATCGAGCCAAAAACAGGAGAAATTAAAGTTAACAGGCCAACCCTTGACCGAGAGGTATGCTTGATTACCTTTATCCTACAGTCTTCTATGGGTAGCCTTGCTTTGGGTGCGATCTATTTCTTCTCAGATGAGGAAATGCTAAGCTCGACTATTCCTAGTGTTTTATGCGGATTTTTTCTCTTCAAGAATTTAATTAATATTCCTTTCCTCAATCTCCCGAAATCCAACACCATAATAAATACAGCAAAAGTACTAAAATAAGCTATTAAATATGTAAGGCTATATGGAAGACTAGGGCTACAACACTTAAAAACAGCTAAGACCACAGAATTTTAACCACAGACCAAAGGGTTTCATGTTATTAATTTTTCTAACAGATGCAAAACACCTATGCGTTGACTGTAAAAGCCACAGACCTGGGTGGTGCAGCATCTGGCAGGACCGGAACAGGAACAGTTAGCATTAAGATCCTGGACATCAATGACAACCGTCCCGTCTTAACAAATGCCACGGTAGGAAAATGTTCTCCACTGAAAACACACGGTCCACACATGATCTTACAGCTACGGTGTGAAAAGAAAATGAGTGCACCCGGTTTGTCGCCCTGCGTTTGCTTGCTCATGTTGATGTGTTACCTGTTGTTTTCAGTATTCAGGCCAAATCCAGGAAAATGCCGTCGGTGTAGAAGTGATGCGATTTAAAGCAACGGACGCGGATGAAGTGGACACCGATAACTGGCGCGCAAAATTCCAAATACTCTCAGGAAATGAGGATGGGATCTTCAGCATGGAGACTGACCATGAGACCAACGAGGGCGTTTTAACCGTAACCAAGGTACTCTTTTGAAAATTAAGGATTTCAAATTTTTTATTTTTTTATTTGGGCCAAGGCTCCAGACACTCTTTTGCACATTTACACTACTATTGATTGATTTTTATTTTTATTTTTATTTATTTTTTTTGTCTTGAAGCCAGTGGATTATGAAACCATGAAAGAGATCAACCTGGAAGTAGCTGTTGATAACGAAGCAGAATATGAATTTGCTCATGAGACAACCGGAGAAGGAGAGGGAGAAGGAGAGGGGGAAGGAGAAGGAGAGGGGGAAGGAGAAGGAGAAGGAGAAGGAGAGGGAGAAGCTGCTGGTAAGGGAAAAGGTGCTGGTAAGGGAAAAGGTGCAGGGAGAGGCAAACGTCGTAAGAAATACCCTGTTAACATCAAGGTCCAGAACATGCCGGATGGTCCCAGGTTTGTACCGAACACAAAGACCATTTCAGTCTCCGAAGACAAGGACAAAATCACTGTTCCAATGCTGCTCACAGACTATGCAGCTGTTGATGAGGACAGTGGAGAGATCGCCAAAAATGTCAGGTTTGTTGTCCCTACTCTTGTTATTTCACTATTACTATTTTTGCTTGGTTTCGTCATTTGTGGTGTTAATTTTCAATACATTTGATTAGAATTATTGTAAAAGTACACCTTTTCCATGCAAAATGTCTTTTGTTGAACACAGTTCATGGATAAGGTAATGTCTCAATGAATCGTATTGTGTTTAGAGTAACCGGGCCAATATTGCAATCAACCAGGCTGTCCTCTTCCCTATTACACTAGGTACGCAAAGATCTATGATCCTGCGGGCTGGATAGCAGTGGATAGTGAGACAGGACAAATCAAACTCACAAGAGTGCCAGATCGGGAGTCTAGGAATGTGGTTGATGGTGTATACTATGCAAAAGTACTCTGCATGACAGATGGTAAGTAAAAAATCGATCGAGCCAGATGCATTGCAAGTTGCAGCAAAAAAGTCAACCATATGACTATTTCAGTGTTTTGTTTGGTTATTCATGTCATTTTCATTTCAGCATTTTGGTGTGGAACCAACAATAGCCTAAATAAAATATGTGTTCCAATAAGCATGTTCTTTGTGTTCTACATCAATCTGGATAATAGCATCTGCTTAATGCTTGTAATGTAGTGTTTCATCTGGCCCATTTATAGTCAATAAGTGTAATGCAGACAAAAAAACAACGATTTATGTAGCAGCAAGAGAAGGTACCTGACGATCTTGTGGAGACATGATGGAGCAGTCCCTTTAGCTAAAGTACCTGCTAGGCTAGCACAAAGCTTTTGAATTTGATGTGTATGGTCCTCGCACGGGCCGCCAAATAACGTAGGGATTTTACTCTCTACGAAACCGGGGCGCCAATTAATGTTATGTAGCAGTATAACTGCAAAAAGTAATCAGTCTCTTTAAAATTACTATTATTATCAGAAATATCTAACCACAAATTTAGTATTTTAATTAATAATTAATTAATAATTTAATTAATAATTAATTAATAATTAAAATAACCAATATTAATGATTAAACATACTGATAACCTGAAGGTTGGAAGTTGGGTTTCATAAAATATATTTTTTAACAAACGTACAAACACAGAACAGATAAACTAACGGGTTAGTAGGGTAAGTTAGTAGGGTGTGTGCGTGTGCGCGTGTGCGCGTGCATGTGCGTGTGTGCGTGTGGGCGTGCGTGCGTGCGTGTGCGTGCGCGTGTGCGTGTGTGTGTGCGTGTGTGTGTGTGTGTGTGTACGCACGTGTCCCTTGAACAAAGTAAAAGTGCTCAAAAAGTGAGTTATTGTTAGCTGTGAGAAGACTACTTGCGTAGTTTACTCTATATATGCGCAAAAGACGGCGAATTAATTCACGTACATATATATATAGCTTACAAAATACATTCCAATGATAAGACGGCAAATTTGGAAACACAGATTCACAAAAACAGTTAAGACTAAACTAAACACTGGCTATGCCTGAATGTGTGTTGTCTTACTGAGTCCATACGCATTAGATCCAAAAAACGTGCTGTCCTTGTAGAAGCGCCGATGGTAACGTGAATGATGTCCTGGAGAGGTGCGCAAAGCTGGGGTGTTCCCGTCTTAGCCGCACGTTGTCGTCTGGTCCGCTCGGTTGCTGGAAGGATGTTCGCTGGTCCTTTTTCCGGGTGGAAAAGTTTGTTGCTGTTGTTCCTTGGTGAGCTTTGCAGGGGCAAACTGATGTAGCGATCCACGTACACCAGTTTCCACTCGCTATAGGCCACAAAGTTACCGCAAGGTAACTAGGTGTGTCCGTAGGCCTGGTAGTGCACTGTGCAGCATTCAGCCTCTGTCCGAGTCTCAGAGCAGATGAGCTGAAGCGAATGGCCAAAAAGGGTGCATCGAAAATAAGTGGGAAGAAGAGGAAGAAAAGAAGAAGAAAGGGATCCTGAGAACATGTCTTGCTCTTATACGGAAAAGTTTATTGCTCCTGCCATTACGGGATTGGCTGAACTGAGTTAGACGTCATGCGGGGTGGACGTCGCGGAATTGTCCTGTGGGATTGTGGGAAATGTGGATCCTACAGATGTAAGTGAGAGGATGTAGGTAGTCAGTGGAGGAAGGTGGAGGGGAGTGACATGGCTGGGGAGACTGCAGAGCAGATGAGTGGCAGTGATCTGGATGAGATGCAGAGGTGTGATGGCAGAGGCAGGGAGCGCAAAATGGAGGCAGGTGCAGAAGTTGATATGGAAGGTGATCAGCACCTGGACTCCAAACTGAGGGTGCAACCTTTGTGGCTAAGGTACATGATGGGGACCAGGAAAAGTTGGCGGTTCAAGCCCCAGTGTGGCGACAATAAGATCTTCCCAGCTGTTGGGCCCTTCAGCAAGGCCCTGCTCTCTACTCCTTAGTAACTAATGGGTCAAATTAAATAAATCTTCAATAAAGTACATCTTCTTCTTCTCTTTCTGATGAAGGAAAGCTGCAAAAGGAATAAAGATTCTTTAAAGATTTTCCAGAGCCTTGTAACAATACTTTTGTTTCAGTTTTAATTTTCTTTATTTCTTTGCTTTATTTCTCGACAGACTTGCCATCAAAATCAGTCACTGGGACGATTGCTATTGCAGTGGAGGACGTCAACGACCATTGTCCCCAGCTAACCACCAGCTATCAGGACCTGTGCCTGGAGGACACTGCGGTGTACGTCACCGCTCACGATGAGGACGGCCTCATCAACAGCCTGCCCTTAACATTTCAGCTGCTGAGCGAGGGCACCACGGGCTCCTGGAACATGGCACGCTTCAATGGTGAGGAAAGCCTCTGCCAAGGACACAAACGTGCAGTTTTAAAGCGGCTGTGATAGAAATAACACGTAGAGGGGAGCCGCGGTGGCGCAAAGGCTAAGATGCAGTTCGCTGCAGTTGCACGCCGAGGACCGGGGTTCGATTCCCGGTCCTGCCAAAAGCCAAGTTTGGCCGGCTCTCGTGGAGCGGCGTAATTGGCTCACTGCTCCAGAGGGAGGGACTTGGCGGGTTAGCGGATCACTGTGCACAACAGGTGAATCACGGTCACGAGCATGAGACGAGACGGCTTGAAGAAGGCGTGTCGCTCTCCTTCGGGCCGCCGAGGGATGGGGTGTGAGCGGTGTATCTAATACTAACTCTAATTGGATTAAATGGGGTACAATTGGCTACCAAATTGGGAGGAAAAGGGGAAGATTAGAAATAAATGTATATAAAAAAAGAAAAAGAAATAACACATACAGCCATATTTCCCAGAATCAACTGGCAAGGTGCGTGGTGCACTGGGCGTGGCCATTTCGCTAGAGGCAAGCAAGGGACGCACAGATCAAGGTGCATGGTGCATGTGGAATGTGGGCTGCATTCCTATCCAATCAAATGAACTCTTTTCATTGGCATTAAGATCCATGCAAATTGCGCAGGTTGTATTGGCAATTTCCGCAGTGTCTACGAATAGAATGGAAGACAAGGATAAGGCAGGTGTTTCTTCCAAAAAGTTTTTTTGCGGCAGGTGCAGACTTGCACTGATTTATTGGCTGGATAATAAGGCTCATAATGTGTCATTTTTAACAATTGGGGTTACTGGCTGTTTACCAGCTATTTTACGTGAGATTACCAGGTGTTTTTCCTGGGGTTATGGGCTGTTTTACCTGGGGTTACCAGCTGTTTTATACTACACTGTGAGCCAACTAATGTTTATATTCAAAATTCAATGATTCCTTTGTTAAAAATTGGCTAAAACTGTACCAGGAGTTGGGCTTGTAACTTGTTGAGTTTGTAGGTTAAGTTCCTAGGTCAGTGTACTAGTGTATTCTTGAGCAAGGAGCTTGAATTGCTGCAGTAAAATACCTAGCTGTATAAATGGTTGGATTAAACATGCTGTTTATGCTGTGAAATTCTGGATAAGAGCATCTGCTGAGTGAATGAAGAAACGAAAGAATGAATTAAAATACTATTTTTTTTCCTTGGTTCTTGAAGACACCACCGTCGTCCTGACAGCCAAGGATTTCCTCCAGCCTGGCACCCACAAGGTGGCCTTCGAAGTGAGAGACAGCTTAGGCTACGCCTGTACCGAGCCTGAGGTTCTCGAGCTGACGGCCTGCCTCTGCGCCGGCGACCGGGCCTGCGTGCGTGAGGATCCGAGGATGTCCCCGGACGTGGGGGTTAAAAGCGGCCATGGCTCGTTCGCCGGCCCCGCCATCGGCATCCTCGTGGGCGCGCTTTTACTGCTTCTGCGTGAGTGTACTTCCATAATGTCCGAGGTTACACCGTGTTTATTTATTAATTCTGCGTGAGTGTACTTCCATAATGTCCGAAGTTACACCGTGTTTATTTATTAATTCCCTGTGAGTGTACTTCCATAATGTCCGAGGTTACACCGTGTTTATTTATTAATTCTCCGTGAGTGTACTTCCATAATGTCCGAGGTTACACCGTGTTTATTTATTAATTCCCTGTGAGTGTACTTCCGTAATGTCCGAGGTTGCACCGTGTTTATTTATTAATTCTGCGTGAGTGTACTTCCATAATGTCCGAGGTTACACCGTGTTTATTTATTAATTCTGCGTGAGTGTACTTCCATAATGTCCGAGGTTACACCGTGTTTATTTATTAATTCTCTGTGAGTGTACTTCCATAATGTCCAAGGTTACACCGTGTTTATTTATTAATTCTCCGTGAGTGTACTTCCATAATGTCCGAGGTTACACCGTGTTTATTTATTAATTCTCCGTGAGTGTACTTCCATAATGTCAGAGGTTACACCGTGTTTATTTATTAATTCCCTGTGAGTGTACTTCCATAATGTCCGAGGTTACACCGTGTTTATTTATTAATTCTCTGTGAGTGTACTTCCATAATGTCAGAGGTTACACCGTGTTTATTTATTAATTCTCTGTGAGTGTACTTCCATAATGTCCGAGGTTACACCGTGTTTATTTATTAATTCTCTGTGAGTGTACTTCCATAATGTCCGAGGTTACACCGTGTTTATTTATTAATTCTCTGTGAGTGTACTTCCATAATGTCCAAGGTTACACCGTGTTTATTTATTAATTCTCCGTGAGTGTACTTCCATAATGTCCGAGGTTACACCGTGTTTATTTATTAATTCCCTGTGAGTGTACTTCCATAATGTCCGAGGTTACACCGTGTTTATTTATTAATTCTGCGTGAGTGTACTTCCATAATGTCTGAGGTTACACCGTGCTCAGATTTCATAGCTGTGGAGTGGATGTAATAATAATAATAATAATAATAATAATAATAATACATTTTATTTATATTGCACCTACATTAAGTGCTTCACATTAAGCCAATTGCAAGGAATTACAGAGACAACACAAATGAAAATAATAAACATTGTGGAAATACAACACTTTGGGGCCCTCAAGTGAGACGACACTGATTGTGGGAATATATACTGTAATTCCACACAACAACAACCAGCCAAATAAAAAGACATTTATTTGACTTTAAAGACCACCGAAAGTTCTAAAGACCTGCTAGACATAGCACAAAGTTAAGAGCAAGAGATAAAAATAAGCTGATGTAATGTAATGTGCTGCAGTGGTTCCTCTGCTGCTCCTGGCCTGCTCCTCTGGGAGCGGTCTGCTGGCGAAGAAGTTTGTGAGTCTGCCGTTTGAGACATCTAACGGGCATCTGATACCATCTCACACAGAAGGCAAGGGCGAAGACAAGGTACGCCACCTACATTTCTTATCCTTTGCGACACACAATCCATTTTTTATTTTATTTATTTATTTATTTATTTATTTATTTATTGAAGATTGCCCGTTCCAGTCAACATGCAAGGCAATTAATTGCTTCATCTCCTTCAGCAATTATGTTTAGCAAACATGATCGTTCTTGCTAAAAACATCCTGTACATACTGTGAGGTTTACGCCCCGGTACTTGACCTACGCCTTGACCCAAGCAACATAGCTCACTGCAGTACAGGAGCGTACTCAGAGGGACTTTTACCATCTTCAAAATCCCCCGTGTAGCCCCAAGTGACGCGAGTCATGTGCACACACGTTAAGCCCGTCAGGTGCCTGCAAGTCTTCCTCTTGAGCCGAACGACAGGTGCCCTCTGCTGGCTTGTGTTTGTACAAGCCAGACTGGTGGGATGAGAAGTGCTGGGCAACATTGCATGCTTTGTAGGAGGGCGCACGGGACACTAAAAAGGAGAAGGAGTAAAAACGGAGGAGAGCCCGAAAATGTCAGTGGTATTGCGCAACACCTCCATGGTCACATTTAAGGGAACCATTTTATCCACTGACACTGTCAGGAGCTCAGATGGAGCAAAACATAGAAACATCTCTGACTCTCCAGGGCATGTGTTCCCTGCCCTTTTTATTTTATTTTATTTATCCTTTATTTAACCAGGGAAGTGACTTTGAGATTAACGTCACTTTTTCAAGTGAGCCCTGGCCAAGAAGGCTGCATCCATATAGTTACACAATACAAAAAACACAAACACAACATCAATGCACAGATAAAACACAGTACAACATCAATGCACAAGTTCACAGATAAAACACAGTACAACATCAATGCACAAGTTCACAGATAAAATCGCAGTTCAACATCAATGCACAAATTCAGATAAAAGCACATTACAACATCAATGCACAAATTCAGATAAAAGCACATTACAACATCAATGCACAAATTCAGATAAAAGCACATTACAACATCAATGCACAAATTCAGATAAAAGCACATTACAACATCAATGCACAAATTCACAGGTAAAAGCAGCACAGAGTGTATAAAAGAGCTGAAGAAAAAGCAACAAATCCAGAAAGTGATCAAAAGCATGTCTCCCAATTTTTGCTTTAAAAACATTAATATCAATAAAATGGGCAAGTTCCAGGTCATTTTGCAAAGTGTTCCAAGAGGATGGGGCAGCAGAGCTAAAAGCATGCTCTGTCCTTGAGTTGGGAAGATTATATAAAATACAATTCTGTGAGCTTAATCTATAACGTCAATTTCTTTGTTGGGTGAGTTGGCAGTTGCCCTAAAATGGCTTTATACACAAACATGCCCTAAAATGAGTCTGTCGCCTTACAGTCAAAGATGGCCATCCTGCTAACTGATACAGTGGTTTGATTATTCTTCCATTTTTGTGTTTACAATTATTCATTAAATTGTGTGTGTGTGTGTGTGTGTGTGTGTGTGTGTCCGTCTGTCTGTTAACAGGACGTGCATCTACTCGCTGCCTCTATGATACAAGCAAACGCTGCATCAATGTGTGCAGCAAATGCGCCCATTTCCGTAACGAGGGTGGAGAACCTGAACACAGTTTCTTCGGTCAGAACTGGAACCGTATGGACAGAGGCGATGGTGAGAACGGGGAACCTGCAAGGAGGGAACCTACACGGAGGGAACCTGTATGGAGACTCCTCGATGGGTGGCACGTTACACAAAGTTAGCGAGCGGCTTGAAAGCAGGATCGTCCAGGGATATGAAACCGAACGTCTGGAGGCGTCCAGGGCCGACGAAGAAGACGCCCTTCCGTATGCGTACTTCAGAGATTACTACTGGAAGGTGAGGGACTGAAAAGAACTTGCGTTTGCTGCTAATTACTGTATGTGCTTTGATATGTTACTGCTTATCCAATGCTAATCCAGCTGTGCTTTAATCAGGAAGGCCTGCTTGAAGACAGACCTGTGTCAAATATGCAACTGTACACTGCACGGAATTGATACGGAATTGTCAGGCTTCAGAACAGGACAAGTAGACTGAACAAGGGCCTTTATTTATTGGACGGCAGGTCAATGGTCATACACGAGCAGACGGGAGTTTCAGAGATTAACAAATTCGTAGTGAGGATTAGGCAAAAGTTCATACCGGACACAGCAGGGATAATCCAGAGCAGCCGAGGTCACAGGCAAAAGTTTGGATACAGAAAGGCAATCAGAACAGGCAGAGGTACAAAAGTAAATCCAGTGCTCGGTGCACAAAAGTCCAGTCAAGGCCCGGTAACAGCGGGTCAAATACAAGCAGAAGGATAATCCAAGAAGCAGAGGTAAGGGGTATACAAAAACCGGTCAGACCGAGCATACAGGCAGAAAACCGCTGGAATTAATGGTACAAGACACATAACAAGCTAAGATCAGACTTTTTATGTGATGAATGTTCCTGCTGAAATTAAATCAGTAATGCAAATAACCACACATTACATAACAGTGGTATGCAGAAGAGCATCTCTGAACATACAACACATCATAACTGTAAGTGGATAGGCTACAGCAGTAGAAGTAAAAAAATAAAGAATAATAAATACCTAATAAACTGCTCGCTGATATATATATATGATATATATATATATATAACAATATATATTGTTATATATTATTATATAGAGTATATACTCATACCATGGCATTACAGGGTAAGATCTTATAAAAGATCAGTGAGAAAGAGGGGGGGGGGGTGGAACGCACATATTTAACAAGTAAATAGTTTTAACAGATTTTAAATACTTTTGAATGCCATGGATAACGGGATAATTTATCCATTTTAGCTTGGTTAAACTGGCCCGTTAACCGTCATATGAATCTAATAGTGTAATATCCTATGAATATTCTAGACTAATATATTGTGTCCCTCCGTCTTTATGGCAGAAGTGTAGCGGTGTGGCCGAAGTCAAGGACAGCATGCGGGAGTATGAGTATGAAGGAGGGAGCTCTGCGGCAGGGTCCGTGAGCGGCATCAGTGAGTTAGAAGTGGACTTCAGTTTGGATTTCCTGGATGGTCTGGACTCCAAATTTGCAACCCTGGCCGAGATCTGCAAACAGCAGGAAGCCGTGACAGAGGACACGACCGACGCCCCGGCCTGTGTGATCAAAACAGCCCCGCCGAGTCTGGTGGATGACGTCTTCCTGGAGAGCGTCGACGTGGAGAAGGTCAACGTGAAGAAAGTCAACGTGAAGAAAGTCAACGTGAAGAAAGTCAAGGTGAAAAAAGTAAATGCGGAGAAAGTCAATGTGGAGAAAGTCAACGTGGAGAAAGTCAACGTGGAGAAAGTCAACGTGGAGAAAGTCAACATGGAGAAAGTCCACGTGGAGAAAGTCAAAGCATCCACCATCCCCAGAAGAGTGGTCCGTGAGAATGTGTTGGTGCAGAACCAGGCCTTCATGGTCCAGCAGCCTGTGTTTTACGCGGCCGCACCGGTCATTCAGGCCCAGTACGTGGTTCGGCCGCAGATTCAGCCATCCGTGCTCGTCCCGGACAACCAGCAGCACCTGTACGTGGTGAACGACCCTCCCGTGCACGGGGGCGTGATCGGGGTGCCTCAGGGCACCTTGAGGAGAGAGAGCTTCAGGCTGGTGAGGAAGCCTGGTGACGAGGAGGCCGTGAAAGTGGCGGAGAACGTGGTGCTGGTGGAGCGACCGGCGGCCTCGGGGCCAGTGCTGCAGGCCGGGCGGTCGTGGACCCTGCCGAGGAGCCCCACCTCCGGGCCTCAGAAGATCCTGCTTGTGGAGAGAGAGGCGACTGCAAGCTATGTGCCGGGGAGGTCAGTTAGCCCTCGGCAGATATTAGTGACAGGTCCAGCCGGGTTATCTCCTGGGCCTGTGACTAAGTCGGAGAAACGGGTAAAAACTGGACAAGGTAAAAAGAAGTTAAACCCAAAGGCCCCAGTGAAGCAAGAATCTGCCATATAAAGTGATGGGAGTATGGGAGGGTAATTCATAAGTGGTTTACTTCCCGACACAGGGAACTTTCTAAGGAAATTTGAGGAGGCAGAGAAACTAGATATACAGTCCCCTCCAAAAGTATTGGAACTGCAAGGCCAATTAATTTGTTTTTTCAATACACTGAATACATTTGGTGTTGCGATAAAAGGTTCAGAATTTCAGCTTTTATTTAATGGTATTTACACCTAGATGTGTTTAACTATTTAGAACATAGCACCTTTGGTATCAGACCACCCAATTTTTAGGTGGTATTGGAACACAGATTATTTAAGTAAATGAAAGCAAATAACACTTAATATTTGGTAGCATATCCCTTGCTTGTAATAACTGCATCAAGCCTGCAATTTTTCTTTTGTGATGCTTTTCCAGGCTTTTACTGCAGCCTCACTTTCACTTGTTGTTTGTTTCGGGAGATTTTTTCCCCTCAATCTCCTCTCCAGGAGGTGAAATGCATGCTCAATTGGGTTAACGTCTGGTGATTGACTTGGCCATTCTAAAACCTTCCACATTTTCTCCCTAATCAAGTCCTTTGTTGTGTTGACAGTGTGTTTTGGGTCATTGTCTTGCTGCATGATGAAGTTCCTCCAAATTAGTCTGGATGCATTTCTCCATAATTTGGTAGTCAGAATATTTTTTGTAGACTTCTGTATTCATCCTGCTGCTACCATCCTGAGTTACATCATCAATAAAGATTAGTGAACTCCCTCCAGAAGCGGCCATGCAAGCCCAAACCATGACAGGTCCTCCGCCATGCCACTTTGGTAGAGGTTAATCTTGGTCTCATCAATCAATAAAACGTTGTTCCAGACCTTTTGAGGTGCACCTCTGTATTTCTTTTCATATTGTAATCTGCCAATTCTTACTACTAATGAATGGTTTGCATCTTGTGGAATAGCCTCTATATTGCTGCTCTCTAAGTCTTTGCGGTTGAATGAGATACCTTCAACCCTGCCCTGTGATTGTTTGTGATGTCACTGACTGATGTTTTGGGGGTTTTCTTCACAGCTCTCACAATGTTTCTGTTATCAACTGCTGTTGTTTTCCTTGGCCGACCTGTTAAATGCCTGTTGTTCAGTACGCCAGTGATTTATTTCTTTTTCAGGACATTCCTAGATGACATTCCAAGTTTTCACCAATGCTTGTGCAATGGATTTCCCCTCTTTTCTGAGCTTCAAAATGGCTTGCTTTTCTTCAAAAAGACAGCTCTCTGGTGTTCCCAGGCAAAACCCAAGGCTAAAACCAAGAGTAGACATTCAGATCTTTAACCAATCAATCCAACAGGAAACATCTGGGCAACAAGAAACACCTGTCAGTCACATGTTCCAATACTTTCGCTCACCTAAGGATTTAACAAATCTAGATTAAAATACCAGGAAATAAAAGCTGAAATTCAGATCTGTCATCTCATGTACGTCATGTACATGAAATGAGAAAAGAACCTACTATACATCACATATTGGTTAGCTGGCTTCTAAAATCTAACCAACCCAAACTGCGTGCAAACTGACTTGTATCATATTGATTTTGGAGATTTCAGGTAGTTGTTGCTACCTCACAGGGTTGCCAGGGTTAATTGTAGGATGTTTGTGGAAGGATTGGAAAATTCTGTAGTAAGGAGAACAATTCTTAATTTTTAAGTTGGAATAAATGCGGTTTGATTTGGGGTTCTATTTATTTTCCAGTTGCACTTGTCTTGGCATGTAGCTCTTTTAACACTGGTGGAAATACACTCAGTGAGCATTTTATTAGGTAGACCTGGACACCAGATTGTTAATTCAAATATTTAATCAGCCAATCATGTGGTAGCAACTAAATGCATACAAGCATGCAGACATGGTCAAGAGATTAGGTTGTTTTTCAGACCAATTGTCAGAATGGAGAAGAAATTTGATCTAAGTGACTTTGACCACGGAATGATTGTTGGTGCCAGACAGGGTGGTTTGAGTATCTCAGAAACAGCTGATCTTCTGGTATTTTCACACACAATAGTCTCTAAAGTTTGTGGAGAATGGTGCAAAACAAATCCAGTGAGCAGCAGTTCTGAGGGCAAAAACGCCTCGTTAATGGGAGAGGTCAGTGGAGAAGGGCCAGACTGGTCAAAGCTGACATGAAGTTGACAGTAACGCAAATAACCACGCATTACAACAGTGGTATGCAGAAGAGCATCCCTGAACACTCAACGTGTCAAAGCCTCTAGGTGGATAGGCTACAGCAGTAGAAGACCAATAAGTCTAAAAAGTCTAATAAATACCTAATAAAGTGCTCACTGAGTGCATATTTGTTGAAGTTGTTGAATGAGTTTTATTATATGCAACACAGTACTGTTTTGATTTGCACTGTACTCTCATTCTCTGCTGATACCTAATTTTATTGGTCAACTTTGGGAAGAAAATATATCAAAGTACTGCATTTTTTCTGCATTTCCGTATAAGGAATTCAGGTTCAAATAACTCATAAGTACACTGTAATAAAATTGTGACAATTTATATTTGGAAATAGGTGCATGAAGGTGGAAGGAAAGCATTTCAGTCTAAAACTGCTAGCTCAGCGTTCCTTTCAGCTGCTGTGATGCGCATGATGTTCATACAAAGATCCTCCGTGTCAGAAAGCAAACAGAAAGAGCTCCTAAGAACATGGTTGCCTTTGACATTATCAGATGGACAGGAGTCAAGTATTAATCCTGTATTAAGGGAAATCCTGCTGGAAATAGATTGTGGTTTTGAATGGTCTTTAAAACATCTTTCATTTGGTTCCAAATGTCTTAGTTTTGTTGTTGTTGTTGTTATTCCTGTTTTAAAAAGCTGAGGCAATGGAGAAATACACTGTGGGGTTTATAGCACTCTTAGTGCAAGGTCTCCCTTTTTCAAAGGTGTGACTTCTCAGTATGCAAGGGTGTGGTTCTTCCAGTCCGATTACATTTTGCTCGGAAAACATTCCCCTGGCACATTAATGCTAATAAACCAGCATGGAAAACACGGTGCAGCTTCACTTTAAATAAAGCTGATACATAGCTCTCCTGCCAGCCATACTTCCTACAGAACAGCTAGTATTAGAACTCTTTAAAATTAGATTGGTAGTATTTTATAAAAATTGGTTAATTTCAATGTCTTATTATTGTGTGGGGTTTTCAGAACTGATAAGAATTTGTGACAATGGCAAATGCAGTCTCTTCTCTCTATTGCTTCAACTGAAGCTCTAAACCGAAAGACGTTCACACCTGGTCATTCATGCAACGTAATGGCTATAGGTGTGCAATATCGTTTATACTTCTGAAGAATTGAACTACCAGCAGCTGCATGTTGTCATTAAGTATAAAAGGCAATAATAGTTTGATTATATGTGCTACTGATATCCTCCTGAGGATGGCACTAATTTTCTTCTATAGGGAAAAGGTGTTCCTGGTTTTAATCTCATTCCACTATCCTGAAGCCTTATGCTAAAAGGGCTATTCAGTAAACATTAAAAACATTAAACTTTTTTGGGTCGGTTCTCAGGAGGATATACAATACTGTGCAGAAGTCTTAGGCACCCTAGACTTTATTATATATTTGTTTATTTTTTGTGTGTGTTAGTATAAAAGAACACATTTGAGAATATTCCAAAATATTTAATTTTACAGAGACATTTTTCTATTTTTCTAAAAGTAACATATTACTGTAAGCAATTGACTACTTTTTACATAAAAACTTGATCAAGGCTGTCTGAGATCAGAAGCAAGGAGCCAACCAAAGTCTGCAGAAGAACTGTGGCAAGTTCTCCAACATGCTTGGAACAATCTCCCTGCTGATTGTCTTATAGAACTGCAGGACAGCGTTGGCTATCTCAGAGAAGTGATGCCGGTTTAACGCCGAAGGGTGGTCACAAAAAATATTGATTTGATTCAGTTTTGAACTATTCTGTCAAATTACTAAAATGTAATGTAAAATAGATAGTACGTATATTTCGGACCTGTCATTGTATTATTTTTGAAAGAATCTTATCTGTACAGAATGTTATACAGGTGCCTAAGACTTTTGCACAGTACTGTACCTCCTATGTTGGTATTGTAATTCATTGTTACACTGTATGTCAGAGGAGGCACCATGTTCTGTGAGTGAATTCTGCCTCCACAACTCAAGTCTTTATTTTATGGGATAAATGTCAATTCCTGGTTCGCTGGCTGGTTGTACATGGTTCTACAGAAAATCCAGAGGTCTCAATGAGTGGTTGTTTTAATCAAATAAAAAAAGCAATGTACATTAACATTGTTTCAGTATGTTTTATGAATCACATTAAAGATGCTGCATCAGCATGATGTTGAGCATAGTTTAACATTCATACTCCTGATGTTTCTGAATTATATTATTAGCCCCTGAATATATATGCATTATGATTCCTGGCACAGGCTGTTTTCACATACTTATGAATTTAATGTAGCAGAGCTTACTTTCGTCAGTAATACATTACCAGTCACTAATAATATAATATGGTTTGTCAAATAGTGATTTGTTTGCTTTTTACATGGATTAAAATTAAAAGACGTATTATTCATTATATATGTTACTACTTAAATATTACAATCTGTCTTTATAGAATAGCTATAAAATAATGATAGAATGGTGTTGTAAGTTGTAATGTTGTTGTTTATTGTTCATAAATCATACAAAATTCACCAAGAAAGCAAAGAAAAGTTCTGATCTGATATTGATATCATGTACTTATATAATCTGCAGTTTGCAGAGTTCTGAATCATGATTGTACAAGATAACAGCTTTTCCATTTTCTTTCCATTGCCTAGTGACTTCATTGGCAAGTGTATATAATTAACCACAACTTAATTACAGCCAATTATCTTGTTTACATATCGAACAGTAGAGCAAATAGTGGTGTAGTCGACAACAAAATATAAAAATGTATATATAGTTTCAGTTATGAGTGGAGTAACCACTTGTATTATTCATGCAACCTTTTACATTACATTACATTATTGGCATTTGGCAGATGCTCTTATCCAGATGACATACAGTTGATTAGACTAAGCAGGAGACAATCCTCCCCTGGAGCAATGCAGGGTTAAGGGCCTTGCTCAAGGGCCCAACGGCTGTGCGGATCTTATTGTGGCTACACCGGGATTAGAACCACCGCCCTTGTGTATCACAGTCATTTACCTTAACCCCCACGCTACAGGCCGCTTTTGACTTGTTTCAGTCAGGGCTTTATACAATATAATACATATTACTGTAAAATGCACAATGTGAAATTAATTTGCGCATTTTGACACTGATAGACATAGACTGCATTTCACCCCTGCAGGATTCAAATAAACACTGCTGTCATTTTAACAAAAACGTATTTCTCATTGCATATCAAAAGTGAAAAATACACATTGTGTAGAACTACTGTACATACAGCACAGAATATTATTGTGCAAGTGCACTCATCGGTGAGCTGACTCCTGGTAAGGACTTGAAGAGACCTCCTGGAGGAAATGAACAAGAACAACAGCACAGCAGCCAAATGCACACTTGCCTGATTCAGGGTATGTCCGAAGTAGGCTACTGTCCACAAAGCAGGGTCTTAACCGGATAACTGCACATTAAACTGCAAGTACACATTTCACTATAGTAATATATAGTAATAATATAGTAATTTAGCAGATGATCTTATCCAGAGTGACCTACAATAAAGTGCAAATCATAACCAGTGCACTGAGAACCCTTGAGGTAAGTACAGTTCCAAGTCACGTACTGTAGATAAAAAAAATTAACTCTCCTAGTATAATCAGAACAGTCCAAGTAGCAATACCAAGTATCAATGGATGAAAACAACTGGTAACCTGAAGAGTGGGTTACATGCGAAGCAGTTCAACACAATGGATTGCATTTCTAAGTGGCAAATGGACTGCATTTTATTACAAGGGACCATGCAAGAATAAAGCGATATGAGAACACTTCAACTGTACCAAGTCCCTGCCCTGCCCTGCTACTGACCTAGCCCAGACAGGAGTTAGCAATGCCTCTGCTTTCAGGCTTTTTTACATTACAGTTATTTAGCTGACACTTTTACCTGAAGTGACTTACAGGTGATTAGACTATGCAGGGGACAATCCACCCTGGAGCAATGTGGGGTTAACTCCCAGAGATCTAAGCATATTTTGGTTGATTTTCCCCTAGTTTTCAGCTCATGACTAGTTTTTTGGTCTGCCTTCACCATCAAGCCATTGCTGTATTTTTCAGAACAGGCACACCTACATGAACAAACCATGAAACAGTCGTTTCATTGTATTATGTGCGCGTGAACTGAGACCCGAAAAAGAGAAAAATGTATGTGAATTTCTTGTATTTTATAACACACAGCCAACACAGTATTCATATTTCTGTCACTCCAAGGTCTTGGCAAGAGAAAAGAAGCAAAAACAATATCACACATCACAGAAAGCATAAAATATTTATATAATTATAAGCAGAAATTGGAAAACAAAACTGTGCCAAGTATTAAACTATATACAACAAGGGTAACTATAAAAATATATGCGCAATTGTACTATACACGCAACATATACTCCTAAAACGTCATTCACTCCACCAACTCCTTTCTTGACACAGGCAGAGTGGGAGACTCCTTGGAGCTGGACTGCCCACATTCTTGATAGGGTAGCGTGTCTACAGAAGGTTCCGAGGATACATTTCTCAACGGAACTATCCGATTGGCTCTACAATCTTGTCCATCCAAGTTATACATTGATGCAGCTTTGCTTTGGATTGGTGGATTTATGGTAAACCCCACCCCTGTTCCAATGCAAGGACTGGCTTGCTTTATAGTGTAACCATCGACTCTGGGACAATCTTAGCTTTTAAATGCAATTTACAGATTGAAAATGCCTTGAGAAACGACGATTTTATTAACGTTTGATTAGGAGAATATTAGGAGCGTATTATTGCCCGCGAGTGACCCCAATGCTCACAGGCCCAACAGCCGGATCTTATCAAGGCTACACCAACCTTCCGGGTCCGAGTCATGCACCCCTAGGCTACAGGCTGGCCATATAAAGGCATATGCTTACAAAGCCATGAGAGAATATTCAAATAATTAACTTAGCTAATGATATAGCCCAGACCGGAGTTAGCAGTGACTCAATTTTTCAGGGTTTTTGGAGAAACTGAAAATAAATGTCAAAAAACTGGGGAGCAAATTAGAATGTGCTTTCAGGCCATTTTCACAAAGTTATGAAGCTTGGCATGAACTTGGGCCTAACGGACCACAGTCAGGTCACTGGGAATTTTGGGACGAGTTGGAGGGGAGGGAGGGGGTGGGCAGGATGATACCGTACTCGTTACTGGCCCCACATACACTATGACCCAGCGTCTCTCTCTCAAACTTACTCAAAAACATTTTAAACCTGTCCAGGAATTTGCATTTCTGTTGCAAATCGAAGCTGAAGATTATCGCATGAGACACCCACATACAGTTGTTCATTCGGCTGTGGTTTTACATAATCAAATAACCTTCAGAGTGGATCATGTCACAGAGTCACACGCTGTCAGAGATGGACTTTTCCCACCGATCCTCATCATCATTTAAAGGTATCGTTTGAATTGTTGTTATTATTTTAATATGCCTTGTCACAATAATCTGCCTTGTCATGACAATATGACTGTACACTGGCATTATGTCTGACCTCAGCTGTTATGCATTCTCGACTGTTTTATATTCACATCTTCATTTTTGTCAGGAAATATAGGCAGACAGGTGTCTATCCAATAGATCCCGGTACATTGCTCAGGGCCTTTGTCCCACCCAGAATTTGGAAACCACCCTCCCCCGATTGCTGGATGTTCCTTTTCTCAGCCTGCCAAAGGTGTGGCAGTGCAGTGTCTGTCAAGCACATTATAAATATTCTTAAAGACAGAGAGGGTAAGAAAGAAAGAGAGAGAGAGAAAGAAGAAGGGAGTGGGGGGCGGGGGTCTCCATGCGTGCCTTGCAGGTGTGGGTGTGTTCTGTCGAAAGAAAAGGTACACGAGGCACCTCCTCCAGCAGCACGCCTGGGCTTCTCGACAGGGCTGCTGCTTTTAACGTTTGTTTTCCGTTCCCCGCTGGCCTGTATCGCGAGCACGGAGACCTGAGGGACTGAGGAGGGACTCCACCGCCGTCCTGCTGACCATGGCTCGGCCAGCGTTCGCCGCCATCGGCCTCTTCCTGCTTCTCACGCTGCTGGTGAGTACGCACAGCTCACGTGTGGTCCGACAGCCGGGCCTGCATAGGCTATGTACATTCCAGTTAAAAGAACGAGGCTGATGCTCTGGACCTTGCTTTGCAGTAATTCTACAGACACAGAGTCCCAGTTAAAAATGTGTTTGTTCTTTTTTGTTTGTTTTTTTCTAATCCCGGTGCGTTTAAGTTACATAGTTAAGTATGTGTCACTTTTCAGGGGTTTACTTGTGATATGAGTAAGAACCGTTTATTTGGCATGTCATGTTAGCAGTGCAAGTCACACACTTCTGATGACTCATGGCATTTGAATTGCAAATTAAAGGTAATGACAATACACCGCAATGTGTTGATGACTTGACTCCCCCGTTTATTTTCATTTAAGCAAGCGTAGTCTTTTCCCCAATGTAATAATGACACTGGCTTAAGCATAACACTTTAATTCGTGTAGTTTCTGTATACATTATGCAAGCAGAACCAATGCACGCACATACACACAAACACACACACACACACACACACACATACTGAACACACACTGTGTGACTGTGTGAAAAACATTGCTTTGCCAATCTAAAATTGAGAACAGAACACACCAACAAAAGAAGCAAAATGTTCCAAAATACTTGTGTCTATACAAACTCATATGACCTGTCGCCTGGGGAAGATTTTATTGTTGCTTAAACATGTATGTACATGGTGAAGCAGAACAGTCACACACACATACATGTTGCAAGCACAGTAACTCAATATTGAGGTATTTGAATCAGTTTTTTTTGCAATGTTTTCTTTGTGAGAGAAAAACGTGTAACCGCAAGGGCGTGGCTCCATGAAGTATTGACCCTGCAGTACAGACGAAAGCCCGCGGCAAAGCTTAATTATGGCATGTACTTTCACGCTTGCCTGCCTGGAATCCTTGCAACGACCGTGAGCCAGTGTTTCTCAATCTCAGTCCTGGGACCCCCTGTGTATTCGGGTTTTGCTGCAGCTGAATCTCTTGCCTAATTAAGGTGGTTGAACGCAGGTTCTTTCCTAGTTTTTCCTGAAACCTCTTAACACAATGCTTTCATAATGTATGCACAATGCAGGTTTGGCTTGTTATCATTTGCATTGTCCTTCAATTCTTCATTATCCACCAAGTGGTTAGTTTCAGTGGCCTAATGTCCACATTTTCTGAAATTAGTTGAAATTGGTTCAGCTCCTTCTGCTCTTCCTGACATGCTTAGCTAATTCTGAAATTCTGCTGTTTGCATAATCCCTGGAATATTAAATGTGTCCAATTAAGTAAAACCAAGAGTTATAGTTCTGGGATTGAAACTGTGGTCGGAATAAAAACCAGAATACGCAGGGGTACGGCCGAGTGAACTACAATGTTTAGCTTTCTTCTGTGGAGGCCGTTTTTCTCAACAAGAACCACCACCATCATCACCACACATTTCTTTGGATTTTACTCTAAAGGATACAAAAGAAACCATGTGCAATGCACAGTTCACTTACAGTAATTGTGTTGTGCCAAATTGAAATATGATCGAACTACCGCTCTTGTGTGTCCCAGTCATGTACCTTAACCACTGCGCTACAGACCCAGCACAAAACGTTCACTGTTCACTGTTTCACTGACAGGGTTTTCTTTCCCTGGCTAAATGAGCTCATTGGCTGTATACACCAACACTGGTTCGCTAGATCACAGTAAAATTGCTTCATATAGGAACATTCACTAGTTGTCCTTCATGCGCTTTATCAATAAATCATCAGCAGAGAATGATAAGGTTTTAACAGAAATTTTGGACAAAAATGAGATAGTGTCACAAATATGTTGGTAATAGGGCACCAAATAAATGTCTGAAGTTTCATACAAAAATACTGTTTATAAGTATGAAAAAAATGCAAAGTTTAAAAGTAATTTCTGCTGGGAACCCATTCCCTTTGGAATATTTGAAGCCTAATATATCAAAACTACACAGAACACATATAGAACCTTCTAATTTTCAGGTCACGGAACGCAGCTAAAATGGCATGGCAAATGGCAAAAAAAGGCCTAATTCATTAATGAAGGCCTAATTCAGTTGGCATGAAAACTAGAAATGGATATGGCACTTGGTGACCAGCTCTGTGAAAAAACATAGAAACTGAGCGATATGAAGAAAAGTAAAAAAGTGCTCATTGAGATTCCCCCATTGGTTCATCTGTGAAAGGCCAGAACACAGAAAGGCTTCAGCTCAACTCAATTCAACTTCCGCTGGAGTTTCATCGGGCGTAGAGACACTGTCACAAAAATGATTTATCCGGCTGAGATACCACTATTCATTTTTGTCCCCTTAAGGGAAGAGGAGTCTCTGGTCTTATCTCACAAGCCTCACTATGCAGAAACCTACACTACAGGGGACATCCAATGAAAATAAAATTGTATATATATATTAAGTGTGAAATATATATATATATATATAATATATTTCACAATTTAATATACATATAATATTTTATTTTCATTGGGAAAAAAAAGATATATGTATATATATAATATATTTCACAATTAAATTATTTTACCTCTTGGATGAAAAAACATGTTAGAGTGAAATTATATATATCTATATAATTTCACTCTAACATGTTTTTTCCTCCAAGAGGTAAAAAAAAGAATTAAATTGTGAAATATTTTTATTCTCAGGTGGATATATAAAAATAGGAAAATTATGACCTGGCCTGAACCCCTTCCAAACACCCCCCCCCCCCCCCCAAATGAACAGGAAGTGAGGAAAAAACAAGACTGTCATCCACTGCATTACATGATGAAAAATAAGATTTTGATCAGAAATGTCACAGCTCCAGAAAACCCAAATATCCTGTCTGAAGCGTGACCAAGGTGGCCATGGTGAGAGGAATGAGTCAGTTTCACAAAATGATGAATACTGGGATGTCATACGGAGTATCCAGCATGGCTTTTTTACTCCAGTCAACCTTCCTTCATTTTACTCCTGGGTAGTTTAGTTTAGGGAGGGAGAGTTCTTATAATGTGCCCTGCTTGAGTTTTGAAAGGACAGCAGTGTGATCTTTGCCTTGACACAATTAACTTGGGATTTAGTTTATTCATGATTTCTGCGACTGGCTTTAAAATGGGACTGACATGAAGAGACATGTTAGGATAGGGCAGCAGGATATGCAGTCAGTGGCACTGAATCGTTGGTAAAACTGGTGCTTTCTTAGCTTATCATTTGCATGCGGACATATGTACCCATGACACATGTGTTCTGTATCACGCAGACAGGAGAACAACGTGAATGCACTGCATGAACTTGAGCAGTGAGGAAGAAAATCTATATTAACCCTTTCAGGAGTGAAGTCACTTATAGGGGATGTTTTTAACTGCACATTCTATTGCTGATACTATTGCCCCTATCGTTAATTAAATTAAAATGGAGTTCTAGAACACTGACTTGGAATTTACCAGTACCAGGACTTAGCAGTACCAAATGTCAGCATAAATGTACTCCCTTGAATTTGTAACTGGGTCTATTGCCACCATGGTCCTTCATTGTAATGATGCAGTTGAGTGAAATTGATTCTAGGGTCTTTCAGCGCACTTATCCCTGGTATGGGTATGCACTTTTCTCTTTATTGTATGTCGCTCTGGATAAGAGTGTCTACCAAATGGCATTAATGTAATGTAATGTAATGAGTGCCTTCTTGTAGAATGTGTTCTCATGCAACATAAATGCTTCTTTTTTTTCCAATGTTAAGATTTTCGAAGCTGAAGTCGAAGCCAGGAGACGCGTGAGACCGCAACGGAGAAAAAGAGAATGGATCCTTCCACCGACAAAGTTGGTCGAGAACGTGGACTACACAAAAAAAGAATTTGTCGCGAAAGTAAGAGTGATTCAAATTCTGTGATATGAATGATTCTACTTAGCAACGGGTTTCGGAACAGGCTAATCTTTTTGTTTACTGTGGGATTATGCAGGGGCAGTTACAAGAACAGAAATAAGACTTTCTGGAACATCTTGTACCCCAGACCTGATTTTCTGCTTTTGGCTTTCAGCCAGTAACCTTTATACTTTGGCTGCCATTGGCATCTTTCCAAAATATGGATGTCTGGACTGAAATGAGTGAAAAACATGAGCAATTCACCATGAAAGAATGTGTAGGCTTTAAAAATATTTATTTTTAATGGTGCACATAAGCTTTTAAAAAAAGGTATGCCTTTCCTTATTTTGATTTTATTTATTTATTTTTATTATAAAATTGAATAGAGGAACACAATATATAATTTAGCTCACTCCTGATAAAAAATAAAATGCATGAAAACATTAACTTGGCAAACTGTACCTGAACAAAAAAAAAGCAACTGGACATTTTCCCATTGCTGTCTAGAGTAGTCTTCAAAAGCTTGGAAAATGCAAACTGATATTAAGTAAACTTGTTACATGTTGAACAGCGTAAGTATAATACGTTGTAAGTAGGCTACTTAACACAATTAAAATGAAAACAGATCAGGCCAAAGTGTGAGCAGCATGGACTTACATCTGCATTTATACTTAGATTACCTTTTCAGCCTTATTCCACTTTTTAGTTCTACAATCACCAACATGAGCTCACTAAACAGCGTTTGAAACGAAAAAAAACTTAACTTATATTTATTTGCAATTTTTTAACAGCATGTTGATTGGATACAAGCCATAATGGCTTAATTGCTACTAGCTTCGGTGGAATGAAACTTTCTGATATACTGTAGATGCGGAAGATAAAACTGATCGTCTATCCCACTATCATTTGAAGCAATAGTTGTTCCTTTCTCTTAACGTTCACTGCCTACAGTTAACCATGTATGGTGTGAAAATATGTAACTCGCCAACATATATATATTTTATTTATGGCTTTCTTAATGCATGTCTGAAACTGACACCATCTTTACACGTTTTTCAGATTCGATCTGACAAAGACGACATGGACTCTGTGGTTTATTCTTTGACCGGAGCAGGAGCTGACTCACCACCATATAACTTGTTCGTTGTCAATTCCACAACTGGAAACGTTAGAGTAACTGACATTTTGGATAGGGAAAAGTGTGCAATGTACCTTGTAAGTGTAAATTAAAATTATTTACAATAATTGTTGTATTAAAACTGCAATATAATAAAACTCTCAATAATGTTGTCATCTTTAAACATTGCATTCACGATTAAAATGTTAATTTCCCTTTTTAGTTGACAGGTATAGCCAGACATAAGAATGGCTCGTTAGCGGAGACAGACATTGACCTGCGCATTCGAGTTATTGATCAAAATGATAACCCTCCAATATTTGATAGGACATTTACTGGAAGTGTGAATGAATCGAGTACTACAGGCAAGTTTTTAAAACCTTTTTTTGAATTGCATAGTCTTAAACGTTCTTTCTTAGAATAGAAATGTAAAAGTCTGTTTGTCAAAGTATTGGTTAGTAGGCTATTTAGGCTATATGATAAAACTATGTAATTAAAAATAAGAATCATTTTAGTTTACATTTTTGTTTGCATGATTCGTTTTTTTAAAAACTGAAGAGTAATTGCATATGTATAAATATAAGACGTTCCTATTCACATATTTATTTCATGTCTCCCTAACATTCAAGATACCTTTGTCACGGAAGTATTTGCAGTAGATGGCGATGAAGAGGGAACGATCAATGCGAAAATTGCGTACGCCATCGTTAAACAGGATCCTGAAGAGGACGGGATGAAATTCTACATTGCGAAAAATTCCGGGAAGATATTTGTCAAAGAACAGACACTTGACCGAGAAGTATGTCAGTACATTGTGATCTGACTTTGATGCAGTCCAAAAAAATATCCCTTTTACAGTATATGGCAAAATATGACTTACAATCAGTGCATACTGTCCAGCCACAAACCATTTATAACATGCACCCTACACATACTCTCACACATGCACACACTGATTGACTAAACTTATAATTGAACACGTGTTAATAATTTTTATTCGTTGCTGTTAATTCATTAAATAATAAGTAATTTTCATTGGATCCAGGCCATAGGTTTTGTAAATGACACAATTGAAGTAACATAAGAAATTGCAAAAAAACAAAACAAAAAAAGCAAAGTTTCTTGTGTGTATTATTTTGCTGTGCACATGCACAGCAACGTGAACAATACATGTCGCCTGCTACATGCACACATGTAGCTCCATGTGCCACTGTTGTTTCCATCTCAACAGGTCGTTGACTTCTACACTTTGATAATAACAGCCACGGATTTGGATGGTGCGGCAAGTGGAAACGTTGCCACGGGCACAGTTGAAATTAAGGTCTTAGACATCAACGACAACCCTCCAAGGTTAGAGAAAGAAATGGTAAGGAATGCATGTCTCTCGACTGCCTCACTTATCAATTTTCAGCACTACATAGCATTATATTTGCACACATTTGTGGTGTTTGATCCCATTTTGTTTTTCTTGAATTGCGCCAGTATTCCGCCAGCATCGATGAGAACGTTGCCGATGTGGAGGTGATGAGAATTAAAGCTCTGGATGATGACATAGCAAAAACCGACAACTGGCTGGCAAACTTTAAGATCCTGAAGGGCAACGAAGACGGCCTTTTCACTATCGAGACAGACCCTGAGACTAACGAAGGCATCCTAAAGCTGGTGAAGGTAAATAGTTTAAAGTTGTCCTTCTGTTTGAGGAGGTGTAATGTTGGGGGGAGGTGTAAAGTGCTTGGTCTTTAACATACCATGACTTCCCATATTTTTTTGACTCCATTGCTCCGTTCATGTTGTCCCCCCTGAAGCCAATAGATTATGAGAAGTTGAAGAATCTGGATCTGGATTTGTCCGTGGAGAATGTGGCCCCACTCGCCAGTGGGACGGCCCCTGGAGCTGGCCTGGACCTGGACCTGGACCTGGACACTGATATCGATGCAGATGTTGACCTTGATCTTGAAGGTGGTGCAGGAGCCGGAGCCGGGGCAGGGGCAGGGGCTGGGGCTGGGGCTGGGGCAGGGGCAGGGGCTGGGGCAGGGGCGGGGGCAGGAGGGGCAGGAGGGGCAGGAGGGGCAGGAGGGGGGCCCGGTGCAGGGGCAGGTGCTGGAGTCGGTGCTGGAGTTGCTCCCGGAGTTGGCCCTGGAGTTGGCCCCGGAGTAGGCCCCGGAGTTGGCCCCGGAGTCGGACCCGGCAAAGGCAAGAAAAAACCCAAAAAGAAAAAGCCCAAAAGCTACCCCATTAAAATCAAGGTGAACGACCTGCCCGACGGCCCGACGTTCAGCCCCACGGTGAAGCCGGTTCCTGTCTCTGAAGACCCGGAGGAGCTCGAAATCCCCAGTGTGATCGCATCCTTCCCAGCGCTGGATGGAGATACAGGAGAGCTCGCTGAAAATGTCAGGTCGGTGGAGAAGGAAATATAGCTAACTAGCACAGGTTGTCAATCTAATTACCCAACAAGTCATAAATATTTTCAACTGTGAGAATGTCCTATTCTGCATTATGTGATAAATTAATGAAATTATAAAAAGCCAAAAATTCTACATTGCATTAAGACACATAAAATGACAGTACATTACATTGTATTAATCCGAATTTGTGTAGAACTATATAGCTTAACTATAACTTTTGTGTTAAAAGAAACAATTTTATTGAGGGCCCAGGGCCCAATTCTAGCAACAGAAAAGGCGATACTCATCAGTGAAATAAATGTAGGAATATTGACTAATATTCACAAATAAAAACCATTCATTAAATAAAAATTCAGTACCAAGAAAGTTGGACTATTTTTAGTGACGGGGTTCACCATTTTCATTACACCCAGAAGGCAGACTCCTTGTTCCATAATCATCATTATTCATAATCATCATTACTCCTAATAATGCTGTAGCTACCTTCAGGGTGTTCCGTTCAAAGGTAATGATGCACATGTGTAGGGGAGATGTTCTGGGTGCTACAACCAGCGGTACTGAGCAGTGTGCAAAGGTGCTAGACTGGGACCAGTAAAATTGGTGGTTCAAGCCCCAGAGTTGTGCCCTTGAGCAAGACCCTTAACCCGACATTGCTCCTGGGGGATTTGGCGCCTGCTTTGGTTAATCAACTGTAAGTCGGTTTGGATAAACATGTCAGCTAAATTGTGGTAGTGTACTTTAAAATGTTGGCTGTCTTGTTTCATACAAAATTTACATTTAATCATGTAAATATCCAGTGATGTAGGTCGACAAAATATTAATTTTATGTGACACTTTGCCACTGAGAGATAATTAGCTGTAACACGGAAACAAAAGTATTATAATTTGAAAAACGCAGCTGGAAAAATTAATTCAGTAGAGGTACAAAGTCTATTTGCTTGATCTCATTATCACATATTTCTTACTGCTTTGTGCTCGTCTACTTTGCCGACTCTTAGATTGAGTAATTGCTTACTTATGGGGTAGGTTTTATTTTATTAGAACGTGTGGGTTAAAGCACTCTTCCAAAATAAATCACCAATAGTTTGGAGCTATGGCGTTTAGCTTTTTTTAATCTGCCAAGAAATGTGTTTGCCTCAACGTGTTTAGTTTGCACATGTCCTAGTTGAGGGAATCATATTTTTACATACCAAACATTCAATCTTTCTTGCACAAGTTCAGGTTGTAAATTGTTATTTCAAGATTCCACGCAGCTTTAATTTAAAGAATCTTAAATAAGTTATAATAAAAATTAAATGAATTGAAAGTGATTAATTTGAATAATGACATTTTCCCCAAATGACAGGTCACGTGCATTGTTTGTATAGACCTTTTTTTGGTGTCCGTATGTCTCTGCGTATGCATGTATATGTGTGTGTATATGTGCACAACCAACATGATCACGCCTGTTATTTCTATGATAGGTATGCAAAAGGATACGACCCTGACAACTGGTTATCAATCGACGAAAAGACTGCAGAGATAAAACTCATCAAAAGGCCAGATCGGGAGTCTGAGCATCTGATTGATGGAGTATACTATGCAAAAATTCTCTGTTTGACACAAGGCAAGTTCCATAAATTTGTATCAAATAATCAATTAAAAGGATTTGAAAAAAATGTATCAAGTCATTAGATTTTCATTAAAATTAAGAATGAAAGAATGCATTTTAAGGTAAATGTTTGTAATTCTGTCTGTTTCTGTTTGTTTGTTTTTTTTTTCAAATTGGTCAGCATGATTTTTTTTTTGCCTGGGATTTATTGAAACTACAACAAATTAGGTTTTGACTGCTCTCTAGTGCCAAGGTCTTTTTGTGCAGATTTTACGAAGATTTTTGTGCAGATCTAGCAAAACTAGACCAGCAAGCAGTGTTATTACTCATCTCCTTGTGACTCAAAATGCATGACTTTTGGGTGACAGCGTAGCCTGTGGCTGCTAAGGTTGTAGGTTTCATTCCAAGATCGACCAGGGGCCACATGTGCAATGTCTTGGATTTAAACAAATTTATTTAACAGACTTAATTTTCCAAGTTGTATGCTTCTTTTAAATAACCGAAAAAAGTTCCTTACCTTGGTTTAAAGCACAGTATCTGCATCTTGGGGGCGACATGGCTCAGGCAGTAAGAGCAGTCGTCTGGCAGTCGGAGGGTTGCCGGTTCAATCCCCCGCCCGGGCTGTGTCGAAGTCTCCCTGAGCAAGACACCTAACCCCCAAATGCTCCTGACGTGCTGGTCGGGGCCTTGCATGGCAGCCAATCGCCGTCGGTGTGTGAGTGTGTGTATGAATGGGTGAATGGAGAAGCATCAATTGTACAGCGCTTTGGATAAAGGTGCTATATAAATGCCTGCCATTTACCATCTTATGCACCTGCTATTGTTAAAGTACATGCACAGGCCACTTCTGGGGTGGAATGTCCAGTACCCTCACATACTGTACTGTAGCCAAGAGGCAATGAGCCTACTGTATGACTAGTGTAAACTTTACGTTGAGATATGATCATATCCACGTCAAAAGTGGGATTTTATAAATAACTACGTGGTTTTCCGCATGCAATATTTAAAGGTAAAATATGTTATATGTAAAATAAGACCATTTTAAAAGATTAGGCCCCCAGAACTATTGTACTCTTGAGCAAGATTGCTAATTGTTAGCAAAAATATCCAGGAGTAATAAATTAATAAATTAATATACATTTTAATATACATTTTTCTTTCCAGATATACCTCCCAAAACTGCTACAGGAACCATTGCTCTGAATGTACAGGACTCCAATGATCACTGTCCCCGCCTCACCAGCACGTACGAGTCCCTCTGTACGGATCAGAAATCAGTGAACGTTACCGCCATCGACGAGGACGACCATAATAACGGCGCCCCATTTGAATTCGTAATAATACCCGAGGGAACAAAGGGAGACTGGATCGTGGAACATGTAAATGGTAAAGAGCAACTTTGGATGTTTAAATGCACTTTTAAAAAAAGTTTACACTGGATATTTATTTATTTGTTCATTCATTCGTGCACTCAGGTACCTCTCAGTCACTCATTCATACACTTCAATCTTTCATACACAACACACTGTAACCAACGCATGCATTGGCACTAGGATGCATGAAAACAAACCTTAAACAGGACTAATGTAAGGACATTTACATCCCAAAAAAGAGAACTCACTGAAAAAGTACATTAATTATTGAATGAAGGTACAGTTCACAGTCTTTAGATATGCGTGATAAGACAAGTCTATACAACATTCAGAACACAAACCCAGCATATAGAGATAGCTAACGCCGAATGCCTGTTGATGACATGATCTGCATTGCTGTACGCATGTATAAATGTTTGCTTTTGAGGTGTGAAATTATTTTTTTTTGTGTGCTTGAAGACACAACAGCAATGTTGACGTCCCAGGAGTCCTTGTGGCCAGGTACTTTTGAAATCACGCTTGAGATTAAGGATAAGCAAGGTATGGCCTGCTCTGAAAAACAAGTTCTTCAGCTGGATGCATGCACCTGCTTGGAGGGCGGAATCTGTGGTGCCCGAACACTACTCCTACAAACAGCCGCCTCCCCAAAGCTTGCAGGGCTGGGTGTAGCTGTACTCCTCCTTGGCTTCCTGGCACTGATGGGTAAGAGTCAAGTGCTACAGCCCGGAGAAATAACAACAGCACATAGAATGGCAAGCCTAGGTGTTTCAGAACAAAGACAAATTGAGGGCTTCCTAACTACAGCTCTTAAATCAAATGTATTTGTACAGCACATTTGTCACAGTGCATTTTACAGTGGACCCTGGCTAAAAAAAACCCCTCAAGAATTAGGTGGATCCTGAATTATAAGAAAATGTGATTTTTAAGGTGTTTAATTCCCCCATTCCTTCTCTGTACCAACAGCGGTCCCTCTCGTGCTGATGAAAGCTGGTTCTGGTATGATCCCAGGCGGCTTCGCTGATCTGCCTATGGATGCGAAGGAATATTTGATTCCATACCACACAGAAGGAAAAGGGGAGGATAAGGTAAGGAAACCCTGATGTAGAATCAAACTATAACCAGCTTGAAATACCAGCTACCAGCTTCTTAAAACATAGCTTGAGCTAGTCAAGTCATGTTGAGCATGGAGATGGTCTAATTGGTCAACCAGCTTCCAGCTGTTTCAAAACCTTCAGCTGTTTTTTTCAGCAGGGAAGCAGTGTGCTGTGATGCATTTTGTAATGGACTGCACTGATTTCAGCACTTAAATCCTTTCTTTACATTCTTAAAACTGCTTATTTTTCTTAAATGGGTTCACATACAGTAAATCAAACTGGAAAGGGCTAAATAAACCATCTCATTTTAAAAGTTTTTTAAATTTGCATTGAATTATTTCTTCTCTGCAGGAGGTCCCTCTTCTCAGTGCACCTTTTCCGATATCGAACCAAGAGGCGCCAATAGTAGCGCAAACGCTCTCCAAAACCTCTGCCGCCAGAACCCAAGCAACCCTAATGGAAGGCATGGGGTTCGGACTGGACCTGACGGAGGGTCTGGACTTTGGCACTGCCAGTCTGAAGAGACAGGCTAGCACCAGCCAGCAGATAGAGGTGATGGAAGCCGCACAGAGGGAGGATTACGAGAGCGCTCGCTTGCACTCCGGTTTTGCCGAAGAAAATGTAGGCCCGTACGGTCCGATGTCCCTCCCTGAGGAATTCTTGGAGGACTATTACTCACAGGTGAGCAACTGGAGCGTTTGCATTGCCACTAGAGGATTAGAAGCTTTCAAGGGCCTGGATTCCCTAAAATTCACTGCTGCCCTTCTCAATAATTATATTGGGCAAAAGGTTGAATGGCATCAGCAGGAGCTTTAGAATGTAAGAGCATTTACTGTGCCATTGCTGAACCAAGTGAACTCCTCATCGCAGTGTCAAGTGCTTTGAGGCATTTGTACACATACGATGCTAAATATAGCTACTGTAGATGCATTACAATCATTAAAATAGCTATTTATTACTCATTCAGAAAGAACCCAAACGAAGGATGAATGAAAATGACATGCTTTTAAGTGCTGCTTCACCAAACAATAACACAGAATGTTTAATCAAGGCAAAACACATGGTGGTTATTTTAATAAAATGAACATGTTTTTAAAAGCACTAATAATCCATTGTGCTTCTTGGTTTCAGAAAGCAAGCTGTATCACTGAAGCCTGTCACCTGAAAGACAGTTTGCTGGCTTTTAAGGAGGAAGGAAGCGGGTCGCCGGCCGGGTCGGTGGGCTGCTGTAGCCTCCTTGACATGGACAATGACCTGGAGTTCCTCAATGATCTGGACCCAAAATTTAAAACCCTGGCTAATATCTGCCGGCCGCCACAAACCGAAATTGAAAGTTCATTCCGTTTTTCACCACAGCCCAGAGCCGAGTGCAGATCGGAAGCCTACGCCAGTACCAGAGGCGAAAGAGTGGTCCCACCGAAGACCCAGAGTTTCTCATGTTCGGTCCCATCTAGCCCCGCCCCGCATGCTGCCAGGACAAGTCATTACTCTACCCTCCCCAGAAAGAAAACCTATGAGAATGTAATGGTTCCGAGTCAAACGTATCTCATTCAGCAGCCCATGTACTACGCAGCGGCTCCGGTTCTGCAGCCGGTGCAGTACGTGATGGAGCCTCGCGTGCAGTACGTGCTGAGCGACGCTCCGATGATCGGGGGTGCCGCTGTGCACGGTGGGGTGATCGGGGTGCAGCAGGGCACCTTGAACAGGGCCGAGAATGTGGTGCTGGTGGAGAGACAAGTGGGTTCAGGTCAGGTGTTGCAACAGGGGGTAGGCGGGCTCAACCAAGGGCTGGTGCTAGTGGAGGGTCAGGTAGGTGCAGGGCAAGTGCTACAGGGGGGGCAGTCATGGATCCAACAAGGTACCCTACAGAGAGCCGCTGTTCCTGGGCCTCAGAAGATCCTGCTAGTGGAGAGAGAGGGGTCTGCAGGCCAGGTTCTGGGGAGTCCAGTTAGCCCTAAACGGATATTAGTGACAAGTCCAGCTGGGTTACCTCCAGAGCCTGTGCAGATGACTAACCCGGAGAATGTACTTGTTTATGAGAGGCAGGTGAGAAGTGGGCAAGGCACAATGAGGTTAGCCCCTGATGCCACAGTACAGCCAGATCCTGTTGTACAAAGTGGCATGTCTAGAGTGCAGGAGGGTACCTTGAAGAGCGGTGAGAATGACATGTTGTCGGATCCACATGGACAACAAATATCTCTTTCCCAGAGACATAGGAGCAGTGGACAGGAGGGGGGTGTTTCTATGACAGCTGCAGAAAGATTAAATTCATTGCAGAATCTGAATCTGAGACAGGATGCACTTATTAGTGATCAACTATTAGAGGATGATAGTGAAAAAGTAGATGAAGTGTTCATGGAAAGCCATGTTGCTTCAAACCAGTTGTTGGAGGACAATGAGCTGGAGGAGCTAGCTCAGGAGAGTTCAATGTTACATCAATTTACTCCAGAAGAATTGTCTGGATCTTTGGAAGAGGAGATGATGGAAACAGTTTTTGAGGAGGATGAAACATTCCAGAATCAAGATCAGGAAGAAGACACCACTGTACTGAGTCAAGGTAAGTTAGAGGAAATAGAAGTTTATCAGTCTGCCAATGAGGAAATATTGGAAAATGAAGCTAGCTCTGTCCAGGCCCAGGAGGATATAGCAGAGATAACTGGGGAAACTGAGGAAGGAATGCCTGGGTCTCTGAATGAGGCGATAGCAGCGAAGGTGGTTGAGTCTCCTCAACCAGCTGAGGAAGAAGACATATCTGGATTACCTGAAGGAAATTTACAGGAATCTCTAAATGAGGAAATTATTAGTTCTACTCAGGATCAGGAGGATGTATCAGAGGTGGTTGAGGAAATGATAGATGATGACTCACCTGAGTCTGCAGATAAGACGATAGCAGAGAAGGTGGTTGAGTCTCCTCAACCATCTGAGGATGAAGACATATCTGGATTAACTGAAGGAAAGTTAGAGGAATCTATTAATGAGGAAATTATGGAAACCGAAATGAGTTCTACTCAGGTTCAGGAGGATGTATCAGAGGTAGTTGAACAAATGCTAGAAGATGACTCGCTTGAGTCTGCAGATGAGACAATAGCAGAGAAGGGGGTTGAGTCTCCTCAACCATCTGAGGATGAAGACACATCAGAATTGCCTGAAGGAAACTTACAGGAATCTCTAAATGAGGAAATTATTAGTTCTACTCAGGATCAGGAGGATGTATCAGAGGTAGTTGAGGAAATGACAGATGATGACTCACCTGAGTCTGCAGATAAGAAGATAGCAGAGAAGGCGGTTGAGTCTCCTCAACCATCTGAGGATGAAGACACATCTGGATTAACTGAGGGAAAGTTAGAAGAATATCTTAATGAAGAAATTATGGAAACAAAAATGTGCTCTACCCAAGTTCAGGAGGATGATACATCAGAGGCAGTTGAGGAAACTTTGGAAGAATCATCTGGGTCACCAGATCAGGAGATAGCAAATGAGCCAATTGAGGAAAACATACCTGAACCGATGGAAAGCGGGTTAGAAGACATAAGCGTCTCTAACTCACTGAATGAGGAAGTTGTGGAAATGGAAGCTAGTTCTATCCAGGCTCAGGAGGAGGACACATCAGTTGTAACTGAAAGGGAATTAGAAGAATTGACTGGGTTAGAAGAGTTAGAAAATGTTGAATCTCTGACTGAGGAAAGTATGGAAAGGGATATAAGTTCTGACCATGTTCAGAAGGATGATACATCAGCTGTAGCTGAGGAAGCATTAGAAAAAGAACCATGTACATCTGATGATGAGATAGCAGACGAGGTGGTTCAGACTCACACAGCTGAAGAAGAAAGCACCCCTGAATTAACTCCAGGAAAGACAGTGGAGAGGGAGGATGTTGTGGAAATGGAAACTGGTTCTACCCAGAACCAGGAGGAGGATACATCACAAGGGACTGAGGAAGACACATTTGGGTCGGATGAGGAGATAGCAGAGGGTGTGGTTCAGTCTCAATCCGCTGAGGAGGAAGACATACCTGGATTAGGGGACAGAGACATTTCTGGATCTCTGAATGAGGAAGTGGAAGTTAGTTCTGTCCAGGAAGTTCAGGAAGAGGGTATGTCAGAGGTAGTTGAAAGAATGGTAGAAGAGGACTTATCTGGATCTCTGGGTGAGGAGATAGCAGAGGAGGTGGTTGTGTCTCATTGCATTGAGGAAGATGACCCATCTGAATTAACCAAAGGAAATTCAGAGGAGATTGAGGTTCCTGAACCTCTGAATGAGGATGTTGTGGAAAGTAGTTCTGTCCCTGTTCAGGAGGTGGATACCTCAGGGCTAGATGAAGTGATGTCCGAGGCAGGAGAATCGTCTGGATCCCTGAATAAGGGTGGGGTGGAGGTAGAGACAGCTATGGGGGAGCACACATTGGAGGAGGGAGATTTGACTGAATTAAAAAACAATGAGCTCATAGAGACTGAGGTTATTCCTGACCAAGAAGAGGAGGATGAAGCAAGGACTGAGTCATTGAACAGTGAGAGAGTAGATACTGCAGACACAGAGATAATAGTGGAGAACACTTGTGAGGGTGAGCTGAAAGAAGTGGCATTAGAGGACAGTGAGTTATCTGAGTCACAGGATAAAGAGGAGATACCCAAGGAGACCAGAGATGATCCAGGAGAGACCCAGGTGGAAGCATCGAATCAGTTAAGTTTGATTGATGCATTGATAGATGGAGAAATGTCTGGCTCAAGCAATGAGGCTGTGTTACAGACAGCAGTCACGTCTTCTCATGAAACGAAAGAGGAGGTATTTGCATTAATGCAAAAAAATGTAATAGAAGAACTCGGCAGTGGACTGAATGAGCAAAGTCAAGCCGTTGCTGAGCAAATACTCAAAGAAGATATTTTGGGGTCTGGCTCGCAGAATATTGATGTAGTCAAGACAGAAGCTGAGCTTCACCATGCAAAGCCTGTAACAGGCTTAACAGTTGAAGCAAGTGCACAGCATGGAGAGTCAGAGGAAAGTCCATTCAGTGCTGGGAACACCTTAGAAGGGACTCCAGATCCCGGTTCCCAGAATGTTAAACATGTAGAAAGTGATGTTGGTTCTTTCCAGGTAGTACAGGAAGACCCTCCAGCGCAAACCCAGGAGACTCCGACAGCTGGTGAAACACTAGAGACAAAGGTCCAAGAGGCTGTGGAGAGGCGGGCATCTGGTGGTCAACCATTGGGAGATTTAAGTAAAGCTTTTGGAGGCAAAGCTAAGCGTCAAAAGAGTCTCAAAAGTCCCAAGGCAAAGTGCAAACAGCAATGAGTTTGAAGGGATGACCTAGCATGATCACTGAGCAAAGAAAACTAAATGCTGAAAAAAAGTCTGCTCCTACCATAGAGGTACCCATGGGCGGGAAAACTGATATCCTTGGATCACAGAACTTACAGTAAAAGGATAAGTTCTGGTCAATTATTGGAATGGAAGTGAGGCTTGGGTGGCTCCTAGCAAAATTGGGAAAAGCAGGTGGGCAACAGGGAGGAGAAGTTCATTTTAGTGGAGGTGGGGGGGGGGGTGAAGTGAACACAAGGGACTGTACTGTAGGGTGAAATGACTGACTGGAATTATGCTAATTGTGTGAAAGGTGGGTGGTATGGTGGAAGATTCCAGTCAGGCATTCTGCTAATGCCTCTGATAACAAGGCACCTGTGGCTCTCACAACATATTTTAGAAGTGGAGAGGGATACTTTGGAAAGGGATCACGAAAACCACTGAGGGGGGAATACACTGACATCCACATCACTCATTGCTGTTATATTAAGTTCTCCTTTGTCTTTTCCGCTTATATCTCTTGCAATGCAATTTTTGTTGTTTGAATGTTTGAATTTAGCTCAAAATGTTAAGGCAGAAAGAATTATTGCGTTTTTTTGTGTTTGCTATTTTTATTGTTTGAATTTTTTAATTTAGCTCAAAATGTTAAGGTAGAAAGTATTATTGTGTTTTTTTGTTTTTTTGTTTGTTTGTTTGTTTTGTTAGTCATAGTTAGTCTGCTTAAGAAAAGTGTCAGAATGATTAAAGGATTTAATCTGATAAAGACTAAACAGGTTGTTTAAGTTGTGACAAGTCATGATGCAGCAGGAGGCATGTTAAAACCTGAAAAACAATTCAATTTTAAATACCGTTATCATTATGTCAAATTTGTAGCTTCCTCTCAGAGTTGTATCACAATACATTTAGAATGCAAGATAAAAGACATTTTATTTTAACATGGTTGCCAATATAATGGCAAAAGAACAAAATTAAAAGTTATTGGCCGTTTAAAGTTTTTCACAACTTTGCATGAACACAATACCTAGCCAAGAACTTTGAGTTTCAAGAGCTTCATCAGTACTGTGAGAAAATAAGTAGTTCTTGCTTTTTGTTGATTACGATGTCATAATACTGGACAGGGAAAAGGCAAAAATGTACATTGCATATTCTCAAAGGTTAAGAAAATGAATTGGATTTGCATTGAATTGCAAAGAGAAATCAATTGCATTGTCAATTTATGTCAATATACATATTCATTACATTATAGCATTTAAATGAGAAAGGGTGAGACTGTGTAATACCTATTCTGTATTATTTTCTGTGGGGGGAAACTGATTAAATTCCCTGTAATCATCTTTTTTATACAGATCTGTCAATGCATATTTGGCGGCAGAATTGTTTTATAAAGTAACATTTCAACTATGCTTCCAACTTTTCAAACCTGCTATTATACTACGAAAAAGCATGTAACATGTCATATGTTTGCAGTTATTTCGAAATAAAGATTTCATCTACTTTTCAATTTTTCTTCTATGAAAATATTTCAACTGTAGGTTTTAGAATTTAACGTGAGCACCAGTTATACAGACAGAATGAAACACAGGAAGTCTGAGAATAAAACTGAGAATATATTTAATTATACCATGGCGAAAGCAATTTAAGCCTAATTTAAAACCTTGAATTTAACCAAGATTAAAAAAACACTCGTAGCCACCGTAATGGCCTGAAATAGTTAGTGCCAGCAGAAAATGAGTCAGTGCCACCTCGTCATGATTAATTCCTTGAGCACCACATTGCACCACATTACACTTCAATGTTTGGAACTCTCAACCATTCGGGCTGCTGCATTAATACATTTGCATATTCATCATGATTCTGGTGTATTCCAAAATGATCCCACAGTCATCAACCTGAGAAGCTACGACTGCACACCCACATGTGCATGCCGCAGGGTCTGAAAGAAATATTCCCAGACTTCACCTCCAACAAGAATCTACATGCTTGAATTCTCATCCCGATATATTTTAGACCACGAAACATAAAAGCTGGTAATTGATTGATTATTAGCAATTGTTGTACATGTACTGTGTGAAGTCCAGATTACATTCCAAAGAATTAATAATAACATAATAGTATATGTAAGGAACATAAATTATGTTAGAAATGTTTGAGGTACACAATTGTATGTGTTTTTGTCTGTAAACAAAATGAAAAATGCCCTGTGCATGTCACATTTTTCCTTCAAACTGGCAGTAATACATTCATTCATTCATTCATTCATTCATTATCCTAACCCGCTTATCCTGAACAGGGTCGCAGGGGGGCTGGAGCCTATCCCAGCATACATTGGGCGAAAGGCAGGAATACACGAATACACCCCGGACAGGTCGCCAGTCCATCACAGGCCACACACTCATACCTATGGGCAATTTAGACTCTCAAATCAGCCTAACCTGCATGTCTTTGGACTGTGGGAGGAAACCGGAATACCCAGAGGAAACCCACACAGACACGGGGAGAACATGCAAACCGTGCACAGAGAGGCCCCAGCCGACCGGGATTCGAACCCAGGACCTCCTTGCTGTGAGGCGGCAGTGCTACCAGGACCTCCTTGCTGTGAGGCGGCAGTGCTACCAGGACCTCCTTGCTGTGAGGCGGCAGTGCTACCCACTGCACCATCCGCGCCATGCCAGCAGTAATACAGACATTTTATAATACAAATCAACTGAAAATAATATCTTAAAAGGGGTGATGCTTATTCCAATAAATCATGTTTGGA
This sequence comes from Conger conger, assembly GCF_963514075.1. Taxonomy (NCBI): domain Eukaryota; kingdom Metazoa; phylum Chordata; class Actinopteri; order Anguilliformes; family Congridae; genus Conger; species Conger conger. The sequence continues at coordinate 69,744,675 of NC_083763.1, forward strand.
GAAATAATATGTTGTGAAAGTATAAATAATATGTTGCGAATAACACAAGCATTTTAACCCAAAGGCCAAAAAAGTAACAATAATAGTTGATTCATGGAAAAACTTTGAAATGTAAGTATGAAGAACATATTTGAAGAGAAGAATACATTTTATTTATTTAATATTTTGTTAATCAAAATTAAAGTATTCTCTGATAATACTAAACCACATATTCAATTAGCACCACATCCCAAAGGTGCTTTATTGGATTCAGAACCGGTCACTGGGAAGGCCACTGAACAACATTGAACTCATTGTCATGTTCATGAAACCAGTTTGAGATGACTTTTGCTTTCTGACATGGTGTATTATCATGCTGGAAGTAGCCATTAGAAGATGGGTACATTGTGGCCATGAAGGGATGCACATGGTCAGCAACAATACTCAAATTGGCTGTGGTGTTTTTGCAACACATATGTTAACATAAAAACAGTTACAGCAGAAAGCAATAAAATATATTTTTTAACTGAAATCAAATGCTTCTACAACTGTAACATGATTTCACACAAACACACACAAATACGCGTGCAGGCACTTATACGCACAAACATGTACACCCACACACACAAATGCAGCCCGACACGCGTACACCCTCCACATCATGCTGACATATTTGTTTTTAATTAAATACAGTACAATGACAATTATTAAAAACAACTCAGTCAGCTCGGGGTCGGTGCATGTATCATCCCCCTCTAGCAGCGCCTACTGGCTGAGCAGGCTTCTCACTCAAAGAACCAGATCAAACAAACTGCGGTTTGAACAGAAAAAGACAATTCACATAGTAAGTAGTAGTAAGAACCGAGGATTCTAGAAAGTTTCTGTATGGAGAAATGGTCAAAAACCATTGATAAAAAAAAAACTTCTTTTTTTTTTTTTTTTTGGGAGGGGGGTATCAAAATCGTCTGCATTAATATAGCTTGCAATTTTTTTGCGTGTTGTTTATTTATATCGTCTTATTTTCTTATTTCTTTGGGTGAAGCTGAAGTATAATTTTAATGAAACCCCCCGCCGGGCCCCGTTGTGTCCCTCATATTAAATTGGGTGTTGCGGATTACCCGTAAAGACGCAGCTAATTCCCTTTTTTTTGTGAGTCTTACAAAGCAGTTTTGTTGAGGTTACTTATTCTCCTGTTATTTACTTGGTCAATAATCGGAGTCAGCAGGTCTCCGGTCATCTGATTGGGCACGGCTGGCATGGGTCTGCGTATAAAAGGCCCACGTCGGGGGTTATGGTCAGAAAGACGGAAACACTGGAGAGGGTCCTGCGTTACTGGAACGGCAGAATGAGACACCCAGGAGCTTTGCTTGTTCTGGCTGCGGCCGTCTTCCTGTGTGGTGCCATACCTGTGGTAAGTGCCGGAGCTTGTTTAACCCTTGTGTAGTCTTAACATTCGGTATACTCCCCGTGTCCTAAGGGTCAAAAATGACCCGCCTTCACTAAACCCCTAAAATAAATTGCATTTTTCAAATCGATTTTGCATGAAGAAAAAAAACCTGTCACTCATCACAGACTTTGTCATCAAATTCCAAGTTGAAAAAATATCATTTAGAGGGTTTTCTCTGTTGTTAACATTGGGCCGGTCATTTTTTACCCTCAAAACAGCACAAGGGTTAAGGGCTCGAAATCTCACTCTGTCCTTCTGGTTTCAGGTTGTTTACTAATCCCTCATACGCATCTCGTGAAAATGAATCACCCTTCTTCTTTTTTTTACAGTGGGTGTGGTAAGCTTTGATGTCTTTTTTATTTTTCATCTGATGTCAATGCCAAGCATTTATAATGACCCATACTAGATTAAAATTAGTCAGCTCTTGATTTCTGTCTTGCTTAATGATTTATGTATTTCATGCGACTGTACATTACTGAACAGAGGACCATTCAAAACCGCACACAAAGGTATTAACACACCAAGTAATTGCATGGGCTTTCTTCTCAAGTATATCACAAAAGCCGCAGTTTAGTTTATCAAAATGAGAACGTGTTTGTCATTATTTCGAATTATCATGGGGCCTCAATAGATTAATATGGTCCAAATGTCCTTCAATTATGTACATTTTGTGCATTTCTGAGCCAGCACACGTGAATGCCACCAGGGCTGAGACAACGTCCTGCATTTCCTACGTTCTCTTGGCTGCTGGTTTTTATATGCCACAGGTGGTCTTTGCATATTCAAATATATATTTAGAAGTTTGATGGTAAATAAATACATGCATGATTTATTGGACCTCAATAGGCTGTAGTTGGTTGTTTGAAGGATCATCCAATGTAAAAAAAAAAATAATAATAATAATAATAAAATACAACAAAACAAATGCTTGGAAAATATTTTTCTTAACTGTTAAAATAGAAGCATATGAATGTATCTGTATCAGGATAATTTCACATAACGAAGTCGATGAATAATAGAACTGAAATGGATTCCAAATGGATCGAGGAACAATGTAAATACTATTATTATTATTATAGGCCTACTATGCCCTCTATTGGCATGAAATGCATCTCTGCAAGTTTTCGCAACATTAGACCACTGTATTTGTTTCTGTGCTCCACAGGACGAGAAACACGGGGGATCGGACACTAAATGTCCGCTCACCGTCAAAGTCCTGGACGCTGTGCGCGGGACGCCAGCCGCGGGAGTGACGTTGCAGGTCTTCCGGAAGGCCAAGGACGGATCGTGGGCGGAGGTTACGCGTGGGTAAGCACAAAGCGCTGGAGCAGAACCCTGCCGGCTTCCCCGGATGTTTGAACGTCACCCGGTTCTTTACATTTAGCCTAATACTGCAAAACTATAGCCTGGGACTGTGATTAAAGCTGAAGAAAATAGTGCAAGAAGTATAAATGGAATACATACATACATCCATTTTCAGATCACCCGAGTGCAATGATCGCTTAACTATTTAAACGACGTTTCTCTTGCGCAGAGCCACCGATGCAACGGGCGAAGTCCACGGCCTGATTTCTGAGCAGGATTTCACGGCGGGAGTGTACAAGGTGGAGTTCGACACAAAGGCGTATTGGAAGGCGGAAGGGAGGACGCCCTTCCACGAGCAGGCGGATGTAAGCGCAGTCTTCACCACCCTCGTCATGCCGTCATACAGGCCATTGGTAGTAAATGGTTGGCATGTATATAGCGCCTTTATCCAAAGCGCTGTACAATTGATGCTTCTCATTCATCCATTCATACACACTCACTCACACACACTCACACACCAACGGCGATTGGCTGCCATGCAAGGCACCGACCAGCTCGTCAGGAGCATTTAGGGGTTAGGTGTCTTGCTCAGGGACACTTCGACACAGCCCGGGCGGGGGCTCGAACTGGCAACCCTCTGACTGCCAGACGACTGCTCTTACTGCCTGAGCCATGTCGCCCTTTGGTAGTCCAAAGCTCCAGTAGCAAAACCAGACAAAAAAAAACAAAAAAACATGAACAAGGCAAATCTGTCCTGGTAAATTATGCATTAGCTCATTCGGAAAGTGGGGGATTGTGTGCTGCTGAAATTATTGCTGCTATTAACATGGGGTTCAGAAAAGCAGTCACACTGCCCCTAATGATAATTAAATTAAAAATTCAAACAAAACTTCACCATCATGGATGGTGCATACAGCAATCTCCTGTATTATTTATTATTTTTTGAAGTCATCATTTACAGAGTAGGCCTATCTATCCAAGTACTGACTTGGCATTAGAAGCTATGCACAAAAAAGACATTGCTGGTGGCCTATACTATAAGCTTGATTTGACGTTTGAAATTAAATTTTAAGCCAAATTAGCATAATTAGCATTGCTTGGGTAGTATCTCCCCAGTGATAAGATAAAACATTCTTGTCTCCACAAGGTAATTTGTTTGGGATATAAATAGAAAGCCACTGTTTACATTAACAAGCCGAGGCTACAGGGCAATGTCTCGACTACACAATGAAACAAAGAGCACTGAACTTTAGTGTCCCACTGCCAGAGTTTATGCTATAGTTAGCAACGGGACATTTCAAACGACCACAACTGGCTTGGGGTCACAGTGCCCATTTGTTCTGCAGCATAACTGACAGGGGAACGGATAGTAGAAGCAATTCAGTCTGCATCCGTAGCGTCTTCCTTATTTAATTAATGTTAAGTTCGGAACAGGGCCACACGAGTAACGATCAGTGGTAACCTTTTGCGCTTTTCTGAGCTTTTTTTTCCTGTTTGTTCGAAAATTCGCTGGCGCCCGTCGTCATGACGTTTGTGTTGTGTTGTGTGCTTGCAGGTGGTGTTCCAGGCGCACGCGGATGGACGGCATCACTACACTCTGGCCTTGCTGCTCAGTCCTTTCTCCCACACAACAACCGCCGTCATTACAAAAGCTCAGTAATGCCAACGCACACCTTTTTATTATGCAAATAAACGGGCAACAATACCCAGTTGTCCTCAGGGGGACCCTTTCCTCCCCCCTCCTAAATTATTTTTCTCAGAATTAAATTTGGAGTGACCCTATGATTAGAAGTTACGCATTGCCCTTTTTATATTTTTTTATAAGCGCACCATCTGGGTACAAATATTATAGTAAATTGCCACACATAACAGCAAAAAAAATGTATAAAAATTAGGTGTGGAGAAGAAATAAAGTCTCCGAACTGTGAAGGTTATTCACAAAATTATACATGGTGGTTTCTACATGAAAAATATTTGTGCTTATAATTCAGTGAAGTGGCTTTATCATAGACTAGGGGGTCTAACTGACAAGGGCGGGTTACATTCGACCCTGTGGCATAATATACGTGTTACATGATTGCATTTCTGTGTGTCTTTACCAAATAAATACAAAATAATACATTTCACAATCGTCTTTGCAACTTCCAATTTATTTTGTCGACTCAAGCTCATTCTGAAAAGACCATATCACTAAGCAAGTGCAAACGACTTCATACGAGAACAGTGGAGCTTCTCATGAATGAGGGACAAAAGACAAACCTAGGAGAAGAACTTCATGAATATGGCAACGGAAGAATTTATTCACTTTTGTTGAAAAACAAGGTCACAAAGTCCAACATCTTAGCTAGAAACTCCCGTCATTACAGAGCAGGTGGTGAACGGGTTCAAAAACCGCATACGTCCTGGTAATTTGGAACAAATTGATCAAAATTCCATTAAGACCTTCACTGGGAATGTTAGCCCACAACAACAAAAACATAAAACTATTTTTTTATTTTTTGTATTCAATCAGATCTTCTTCGAGGTCATAGTTCATGAATCAAAATCAAACCATAAAAAAAATAATAATAAATCCACACTCAAATGTCAACACCCCAACCTTTACTTCACAACCAATGATGTAAAAAAATGAGCATTTCTAAAACATCTGAAAGAAAATAATAATAAAGGCACAGTCAAGAATACTGCAATAATTCACATTACAACATTGTAATGGTGAATACATACAAAAATCATTTATGACATTTCAGGTACAGACACAGCAGAGACACGTCAGGGTGTCCCTTTTAAGCAGGGGGACACATGTAAACCGTTTTCAGTATCAGTTTATTGGCAGCCATTACTGCAAAATAGCAAACATTACTCTGAAAAAAAAATGAAAAAAAAGGTTGATATGAGCTTCTCCAAAGTGTTCAGATTCTAAAATGAGCATTTTATTCTGCTCCTTGTGTAGACAGAAAATAGGCAAACAAACAAAACGTTGACTACTATTGCAGGTAGCAGGACTCAACACTGAAATATGCGAAAGTCAGACTAAAAGCACTTTACCCAACTTGATAGTCCCCATGTAAATACGTAATTATTAATGTTGGAGTAAGTATTTTTGATTTCTTTTGCTCATATCATGTAGCATATGTAACAGTATCTTACAATGGTTTCTTAATTTTGTTTTATTTATTAAGCCCATTTTAAACTTTTAGAAATTTGGAAATAAGTACATGGATTTTTGGCACTGCTACCGTTGCTAGGATGCATTTTCTTTTCCTTCAGTTTTATGGGCATATATGTACATCCAGGCTTGCATAACAGAAATGAAGGGGGGAAATCAAATAAAGACTCAACTCACAGTTTATCTGAAATAACGCTCCACACTGGGGGCAGGTTATTGTTTTGTTTGTTTGTTTGTTTGTTTGTTTGTCTCGCTGCCCAGGACAGTCCAAAAAACAGTTAACCGTACCGCTCACTCATAACTGGAGGTCAGTGGTTAGGTTAGGGTTCTGCTGCGACAGCAATCGAGACCACCGAGCAACCAAGCACTGCGGTTCTATTCAGAGAAGGCTTTAAACATATACACCGGCAAATGAACAAGCACAACAATCACAAAAATGTAAAAAAAATAAATACAAATATGAACACCACCAACATGACGACAAGTACAATGCAGACTTTTCCTAAACTTTTTGGTGCTCAAAACTTTGAAATAAAGTCTTCATGACCCAGGATAGTTTTTCCCACGCTGTTCAAGAACAAAACCGGTTGCTCTATCATTTAGCCAGTTTTTTTAAAATGATCTGGCGCACACTTAAGTTCTTAAGCAAATTAGTTACAAACAGAACCAAAACTTACAATATAACCTGTGATATCGATGTCAGAAACGTTCTGGCATTTAGCAGCACTGGCACAGTTGTGCAAGGAAAAAAATAAAAAAATAAAAAATAAAAATAAATCACAGCCATACCTAGCATGCCCACCTCTGAACAGTAGATCTTTACCCAGTGCACTTCTTCAAAAAATAAAATTAAAATCCCATGCAAAAACAGATTTTGTTGGTTATTTTTTCTTGTTAAAATAAATTAAGGCATGCAGGAGCAACTGTGATTTCCTTCAAGTGCTCTGCCACCATTATATTCATGAATTTGACTTCCCAGACTTTACAGAAAGCCTGTAACAATTTTATCATTCATACACCAACAGGGGAAGGGCGGCAAAATATACAGCTGCGAAAACAAAAGATATTGTGGAACATACTTCATAATTCTAATATGCTAGGCAAATTTAAAAGCCAATATTTACATGTTGCATTCATGCAAATGGTCTCACCAATACAGTATGATACAGCCAAGCGATTGGAAAAAGCTTATCATACATACAGTACAAGAGGAGTGCTTGTGAAACTTAATTTTGAAAACATAAAAAATAAAACTTTTTTTGGAAATTTACATCAGACATACACTGTACAAATTTTGACCTTTTAACTTTGCCCTGGGGGGGGGGGGGGGGGATAAGCAGATATGCGTCGAAACCTTATGGTAGGACAAAGACAAGATGGATTTTAAGGTAAATGTGAAACGTTTTACAAACAGAAGTTTTGATACATTTTGAAATAATTCAATAAGTTACAAAATGTAGTATCGAGCCTAAATGCATTTGTTAAGGTTTTGCTGTGACCATCATAGTTCTTGATGCCATCACCCCTTTGACTTTGAAATATGATGTAGAATTAGTTGCCGAAGCCAGCACACACACTCAACATGCAACACACACATACACCATACACACACACACACACACAGATTATTTTTAATTACACAGTTCCCAGTTCCTCCAGTAAAATCCTTTTGGAAAGACATGGTAAGTTGGCAGCGCTCCCACGTGTCCCAGTTCATGCCGACGTTAGGCCTTCCCTCAGAAGGTGTTAGCGGACGAGGGGCTGAGGTTCATTCACCCGCACGGACGGAGCATTCAGTAGTCTTCCACGGGCGCCAGGTCTGGAGACAGGTTGACTGTGATGTTTTTATACAGGCTGCTCAAAGTGATCTCAGGAGTGTAGTTCAAGTTGTTCAAGCCGTCGAGGTGCTGCCTCTCTTTAGAATACCTCAGCAGCTTGTACCTGGAGAGGTCAAACGGACGGTCATCAGGGGCACGAGCTCAAAATACACCGTAGTACAAAAAAAATAAAATAAAACAAATCTCTTAATTTCACTTTTCTTCCCAAATTACACACAGTAACACTCATTTCCCACCGTTAATGTTCAATTCAAATCAATTATGTTTGTAAAGTGCTTTTAACAGCAGACTGTCCCAGAGACGATTTACAGAGTAACAGAAGGGAAGAAAAATGAGAAATCTCAGCCCAGAGCCCCCAAATAGCATGAGGTAAACAACTCCTTAGTAGGAGGGAAAACCCTCAAACAGGGGCGAGAAGAGATGTCCCCCCATCAGGGAGTTTTGAGTGCAACCCGGTTCAGGTATTAAACTAGCAGGTTAAACTAGAAAGTGCACATGGAGGCACGTAGACTGCAGTTCAGAGGGGAGGGGGGTGAGTCTGTAGCTGCAGGATGTGTCGAAGCGTTTGAGCATGAACAAGGAGTTCACATCATCATCATCATCATCATCATCATCATCAGTACAGGGTGGGAAAAGTACAGCACATACAGTATGTTCCATGACAGTCCAAACAGCAGACATGACCGAACAGGTATTACCATGAAGGGCGACATGCTTGCAAACAGAGAGTGATGACAGTCAGGGGCCAATGAACTGTGGGTCACAAGTGTGTGTGGGAACTCTCCCGACTACGCGGTCTGTGATATAGCAACGGGTCAGAAATAACGCCTACCCTGGGCTCACAAAACCAGGTGTCGGACAAGTGAAACCACTCGGCCCTCAGTGAGTGAAATCTGGATTCTAGACGTATGTGTGGCTGGAAATCAAGGCATTGATGGGGAGACATTTTGACAAATAGACCAGATTAACCGCAATAGAGCTCAGGTTTTTTACATGAATGTGGCTTGGCTACGTGTCCTTTTCCTTTTCCTTTTCAACCACAGCATTTCACCGACAAGAATGTTCTCTGGGCCACAATTCGGGGCCAATTCACAAGAAAGAAACGTTATGTGGCAGCCAGGGGGTCACATTGGTCACCCATACTACTGACAAAGGCATAGTAGGCAGCCATTCCAGATCATTCCAGGAGATATGCATTTCAGCTGTAGCCATTACGGCTCTCCAGTTTCCTCATGAGCTGTGGAAGAAGCTGGGCTGCACGGTCACTGAGGAACCAGAGCCAAAGCGAAGTCCACCAACAGACCGCTTTTATTAAAGGCCCACGTATATTTATTTTTTGTGTTTTTGAGATTTTCATTTTCCTAGCTTTCGATTTGTGTTCCATACAGATGGGGGGGGGGGGGCATGTTTCTTGCACTTTTTCAGACAGCTGTAACGGCCCGCACTCACAACACCCCTACGTCTCCCCCCCTCCCTCCCCCACGAGGAACTGAAGCTTCGCCCCCGCACATAACCCATCCCCAGCCGCAGCTGCCGAACAGAAAGAGGATACAGACCTGCCCAGGAACTGCACCTCCCCTCGATGGTGGTGCGGGATGGACTTATACTTCCCCATGTCCCCTTCTGGCCTGGTCACGTTGAACCCTGCGTAGTGCACCCTGAAAAATAAAACTCCTTCAGGGACATCTCGCTGCATCCCTGCACGGCGGCTGACTCCATCCCCCGCTCTGGTCTCAGGCCAGTCCCCCACGCTCCGCTCTCAGGCCGGGTTCCACCACAACGCCTGCCCCACCCCAACACAGGACCGCCCGACAGGAAAAACCACTCCTGCCACGGTCCGCGTTCAACCCGGCTGCGGTCACGGCTGCTTATTTGCTAATGTAATTCAGACGAAGCCCCAAAGCACTAATGGCAACTCGTTTTACATGCTGAGGAAGCGTTTTAGCATTGGTCTCTCCTGTAAGGAGGCACACCCGAATCGGTACTCCTGTTGCTGGGAAACCTCAGCTATAGACCCTCCTGTGTCTGTGTTACTGCGTTCACGAACCAAGGCTTTAAAAATAATCACAATAAACACCTTTACTAATACAATATATTATATTATTAATATATTATGTTCAAAATAGTGTGTATGTACACACACACACAGATAAGTTTTAAAACAGCAATGCAGTTAAAAAGTGAATAACTGAGAATTCTTCTAAGATGTTTTGATAGCACCATTGCTGTAAATTACCTTTTTTAAAAATGAAAACAAATATAAAATTAGATTTTCAGACACAGTATATACACGGCCTTTGCTGTACCATTGCTTTATGACTTATACAAAATGGTTAACTTCAGAGAGCAGGCTTTAATTACATTTTTATTTTTAACCTGACAAATACACACGTCTAATTTATGTTCAGGGTAACATGATGCACCATGATGTACAGTACAGGGCTGAGGCGCCCACTGCAAAGGACAGGCTGAGCAGTCCTGGGGCCCGCGGTGTCTGATCGGTCACTGACCTGTTCCAGAGGTCGTCATCCTCCCCGCCCCAGCCCCAGAATGCATTGGGAAATCCATTGATCTTCCGGAACTGCTCCACGGTGAGTCCGCTCACGCCTCCGAAGAACTCGCTGTACGGGAGACTGCGAGGAGAACGTCGGAACGTCAGGACGTCCCCGCGGAGAACCACGAGACGAGGGCGACGCGCACCTTCGCCATGTCGTTATTCCGAAGACAACATCGACTCAAAATACCGCAGAACGCCACGATCTTGATCTAGAGCACACTATTTACGATTTATGATGTGCGACGGGTCAGACTTCTTCGGCGACCCCACCACTCAGTGGTCAAATTCAGCAGGTCGTGTAATCAGCTGGTGTGGAGAGGAGTGCTGTGGCCTCACAGCAGGAAGGTGTAGTGGATCTGTGTGTGCGTGTGACTGCGTGTGACTGCGTGCGCGTGTGACTGCGTGCGCGTGTGACTGCGTGCGCGTGACTGTGTGACTGCGCGTGTGCGACTGCGTGACTGTGTGACTGCGCGTGTGTGACTGCGTGACTGCGCGTGTGTGACTGCGTGAGTGTGACTGTGTGACTGCGCGTGTGTGACTGTGTGACTGCGCGCGTGTGTGACTGCGTGACTGTGCGCGTGTGTGACTGCGTGACTGCGCGTGTGTGACTGCGTGACTGCGCGTGTGTGACTGCGTGACTGCGCGTGTGTGACTGCGTGACTGCGCGTGTGTGACTGCGTGACTGCGTGCGCGTGACTGCGCGTGTGTGACTGTGTGACTGCGCGTGTGTGACTGCGTGACTGCGCGTGTGTGACTGCGTGACTGCGCGTGTGTGACTGCGTGACTGCGTGCGCGTGACTGTGTGACTGCGCGCGCGTGACTGTGTGACTGCGAGTGTGTGACTGCGTGTGTGACTGCGTGCGCGTGACTGTGTGACTGCGCGTGTGTGACTGCGTGACTGCGCGTGTGTGACTGCGTGACTGCGCGTGTGTGACTGCGTGACTGCGCGTGTGTGACTGCGTGTGTGTGACTGTGTGACTGCGCGTGTGTGACTGTGTGACTGCGTGTGTGTGACTGCGTGCGCGTGTGTGACTGCGTGAGTGTGACTGTGTGACTGCGTGTGTGACTGCGTGCGCGTGACTGTGTGACTGCGCGTGTGTGACTGCATGACTGCGCGTGTGTGACTGCGTGACTGTGCGTGTGTGACTGCGTGTGTGTGACTGCGCGTGTGTGACTGCGCGTGTGTGACTGAGCGCGTGACTGTGTGACTGCGCGTGTGTGACTGCGCGTGTGTGACTGCATGACTGCGCGTGTGTGACTGCGTGACTGTGCGTGTGTGACTGCGTGTGTGTGACTGTGTGACTGCGCGTGTGTGACTGTGTGACTGCGCATGGGTGACTGTGTGACTGCGCGTGTGTGACTGCGCGTGTGTGACTGCGCGTGTGTGACTGAGCGCGTGACTGTGTGACTGCGCGTGTGTGACTGCGCGTGTGTGACTGCGCGTGTGTGACTGCGCGTGTGTGACTGCGTGTGTGTGACTGCGCGTGTGTGACTGCGCGTGTGTGACTGCGCGTGTGTGACTGCGTGACTGCGCGTGTGTGACTGCGTGACTGCGCGTGTGTGACTGCGTGACTGCGCGTGTGTGACTGCGTGACTGCGCGTGTGTGACTGCGTGACTGCGCGTGTGTGACTGCGTGACTGCGCGTGTGTGACTGCGCGTGTGTGACTGCGTGCGCGTGACTGTGCGACTGCGCGTGTGTGACTGCGTGCGCGTGACTGTGCGACTGCGCGTGTGTGACTGCGCGTGTGTGACTGTGTGACTGCGCGTGTGTGACTGCGTGACTGCGCGCGTGTGACTGCGTGACTGCGCGTGTGTGACTGCGCGTGTGTGACCGTGTGACTGCGCGTGTGTGACCGTGTGACTGCGCGCGTGTGACCGCGTGACTGCGCGTGTGTGACTGCGCGTGTGTGACTGCGTGACTGCGCGCGTGTGACTGCGTGACTGCGCGCGTGTGACTGCATGACTGCGCGCGTGTGACTGCATGACTGCGCGCGTGTGACTGCGTGCGCGTGACTGTGCGACTGCGCGTGTGACTGCGCGTGTGTGACTGTGTGACTGCGCGTGTGTGACTGCACGTGTGTGACTGCGCGTGTGTGACTGCGCGTGTGTGACTGTGTGACTGCGCGTGTGTGACTGTGTGACTGCGTGCGCGTGACTGTGACTGCGCGTGTGTGACTGTGTGACTGCGCGTGTGTGACTGTGTGACTGCGTGCGCGTGACTGTGCGTGTGGGACTGTGTGACTGCGCGTGTGTGACTGCGCGTGTGTGACTGCGTGACTGCGCGTGTGTGACTGCGTGACTGCGCGTGTGTGACTGCGTGACTGCGCGTGTGTGACTGCGTGACTGCGCGTGTGTGACTGCGTGACTGCGCGTGTGTGACTGCGTGACTGTGCGACTGCGCGTGTGTGACTGCGCGTGTGTGACTGTGTGACTGCGCGTGTGTGACTGCGTGACTGCGCGCGTGTGACTGCGTGACTGCGCGTGTGTGACTGCGCGTGTGTGACCGTGTGACTGCGCGTGTGTGACCGTGTGACTGCGCGCGTGTGACTGCGTGACTGCGCGTGTGTGACTGCGCGTGTGTGACTGCGTGACTGCGCGCGTGTGACTGCGTGACTGCGCGCGTGTGACTGCATGACTGCGTGCGTGTGACTGTGCGACTGCGCGTGTGTGACTGCGCGTGTGTGACTGCGTGACTGCGCGCGTGTGACTGCGTGACTGCGCGCGTGTGACTGCGTGCGCGTGACTGTGCGACTGCGCGTGTGACTGCGCGTGTGTGACTGTGTGACTGCGCGTGTGTGACTGCACGTGTGTGACTGCGCGTGTGTGACTGCGCGTGTGTGACTGCGCGTGTGTGACTGTGTGACTGCGCGTGTGTGACTGTGTGACTGCGTGCGCGTGACTGCGCGTGTGTGACTGTGTGACTGCGCGTGTGTGACTGTGTGACTGCGTGCGCGTGACTGTGCGTGTGGGACTGTGTGACTGCGCGTGTGTGACTGCGCGTGTGTGACTGCGCGTGTGTGACTGCGTGACTGCGTGACTGCGTGACTGCGTGCGTGTGACTGCGTGCGTGTGACTGCGTGACTGCGTGACTGCGTGCGTGTGACTGCGCGTGCGTGGAGTCAGCATATTTGCATGTTCTTCCTGTGTCTGCCTGGGTTTCCGCCACATAGTCTGGTTTCCTCCCACAAAGTCCAAAGACTAGGTTATGTTAACTGGAGAGTCTAAATAATCACGAAGGTATGAATGTGTTAGCGAATGGTGCGTGGGTCCTGCAAACAGGCATATTATAATGGGGGGCAGCAATCACCTTGTTCCCAAACTAGCTTGACTGGAGTAGTGGAGAGTCGCTAGTACTGCAGCCACTCTTGCGTAAATTTGCAAACATTTCTAAAAACGTTTTCACTTTGTCATAATAGGTCATTGAGTGCAGACTGATGGACAAAAATGGCAACTTTACACATTTCAAATTAAATCTACAACACAAAGTGAAGGGGTCCGAATACGTTCTAAAGCCACTGCGAGCGTGCGTGCGCGTGTGTGTGTGTGCGTGTGAGTGTGTGTGTGTGTGCGTGCGTGCGTGCGCATGTGCGTTATATATTCCTCAAACCCAGCCAAACAAGGAGAGACTCACATGTACATGTACTTGTCGAGCTTGGCAGCGAAGTGGCGGGGCATCTGACCGCAGCCGTAGTAGTTGCGGTCGTTCTCGGGGATGTGGTCGACGTCGTGGAAGACCAGGCAGTCCCAGTCCAGGTCCTTCATGGCCTCCTTGAAGCCCACGTTGAACAGCATGGCTCGGTTAAAGGGCTGGGTGCCCGTCTGCAGACGTGACACGACCACATTTACAAACCCGACTAGACCCAATCTCCACAGAGAAGCTGCACAAGCTGCCGCGGAGGTCCAGTAAGATTAAAAACAGGACCGGATTACGACAGGAGTAAACAGGCGAAACAGGCTTTAACCACAACGATAGACATAAGAGTGTAATCCTATCACCAGTCTGGAAACTGAATCACCTGCACTGCCTGACAAAAAAAGACCAGCAGATGGCAGCACTGCTACACAAAACATGTTAGGTCTTTAGACAAAACATTAAAGGAAGATTTTTTGTGTCAAGACCATTGTAAATCCCTTCTTATCATTGAAAAAGACCCACTAGAATGTTGACTCACCCTCTGCCGGTGTTTATAGTCCTTAAAATATACAGTTGATGGAACGACACTGTACCAAAACATGGTATAGCTGTACAGTAATTCAAGCTCATTGGTTCTAATTGCCACAGCCAATGTGAGTATAGCACCGAGCATAGTTCACAGAGAAGGAGAGGAATAAACAGTGTTGTGGTTTGAGAGCGGTTGTTGCTGCAATTCCCCTCTTGACCGTTGTCCGAAATGAGCTATTGTACCTTTAATGCAGAAAATAAACTAGGGAGTACTCTAGTACTGTAATAAATACATTTTAGAAATCAGAAAAAAATAAATAATGGAAAAAGGAAGCCCTTACTAATCAGTGTGGTGACAGAGGAAAGGCACCTGCTTGATGGTATAGAATGCAGTGTGGAGAAAGAGAGGAAAGGTACCTGCTCGATGGTGTAGAATGCAGTGTGGAGAAAGAGGGGAAAGGTACCTGCTCGATGGTGTAGAACGCAGTGTGGAGAAAGAGGGGAAAGGTACCTGCTCGATGGTGTAGAATGCAGTGTGGAGAAAGAGGGGAAAGGTACCTGCTCGATGGTGTAGAATGCAGTGTGGAGAAAGAGGGGAAAGGTACCTGCTCGATGGTGTAGAACGCAGTGTGGAGAAAGAGGGGAAAGGTACCTGCTCGATGGTGTAGAATGCAGTGTGGAGAAAGAGGGGAAAGGTACCTGCTCGATGGTGTAGAACACAGAGTGGAGACAGAGGGGAAAGGTACCTGCTCGATGGTGTAGAACGCAGTGTGGAGAAAGAGGGGAAAGTACCTGCTCGATGACGTAGAAGGCGAACTGCAGGCCTTGTCTCTGCAGCATGGGGGCGAGGTGCAGGAACAGGACCGGCAGGTGCTCATGGCGGTTTCGAAAGGGAATGAGAACAGCCACCTGACAACAAACAAGCAGTTCAGCCACTGCGTCACGTGAGTCAGACAGGAAACAACCACAAGGTAACGCCTGAAATCCAAACGGACAAGCCTGTTATTGGCATGCGATACCGCGAACAACGATCTGACGGCAGCGTTTACGCTGTATCTGTAACAGTCGATGTTGCGCAAGCAGGTGCCCAAGCGTTAAGACACTGAAATGGCTTCTGCACGTGCGCACAATTTCCGTTTAAGCAACAGAACAATTCTATTACTTCAAGCCCAACTCGAAATATTAACGCAAAGAAAAACGTGTAAACTGCGCTGACCTTCCACCGTGGTCTACAGGCACTCGGCTTCCAGTGACCCCCGAACTGGATGTTCAGATGTCTGGAGAACCTGAGCTGAAGGTCCTCCATCGGGATTTCAGTCATGTTCACGTCGATATGACCCTCTGTAATGCGAAACCAGGGGAAACATGTTCACAGAAGACCTTTAAGCTACGGAAAATACAGCCCTAGGGGTTTCCTAAATATTACATTCCAGAACCTCATCAATAGAGGCTTACAGTGCTTGCAAAAAAGCATCTACAAGCTCTCTGAAATAATTACCTGTTTAATAATTAAATCCTCCAACAGAATATGAATTTGTAAACAGTGTTTTATGAACATACGGGCGATAATAAATAAAATAGATTAAAGGCGTTTTGTCCCTCTGATATTGTTAATATAGAGTAATAAACTCAGAAAAATAAATTGCTGATTTTACCAAATATAGAGAGTCGGACATTCTGGAAATAGACACCATTGAAACACGAGCACTCCACAGTAAATCAGCTCAAAAAAAGGGTTAAATAGACATTACATCACTTTTGCAAATCATAAAGTCTTGCCACCATTTCATAGATAAAATTAGTCCTATTGTTTAAAAAATAAAAAGATATAATTAAGCAGAGCCAGGCCATTTTATACAACAACGACATGCACGTTCACCCGGACTGAAGTTAGAGCCACGCCCTAAACTGATGTGGCAGGTCAAAACCGGTAGGTTCGCACCTCAACCCAAACAAACCAGACCGCATTCATCAACTAGAGCAGGGCTGCCCAACCCTGTTCCCGGTCATCTACAGTCCTGTAGGTATGCACTCTAACAAGGCAAACCTCATTCAACAGCCAGGGGCCTCACGCATTAGTAGAATCAGGTTTTGCCAAATCAGGTTTTGCCAAATTAGGGTCGAAATGAAACACCAACAGGGGCAGGGGCAGGGGCAGGGGCAGGGGCAGGGGCAGGGGCAGGGGCAGGGGCAGGGGCAGGGGCAGGGGCAGGGGCAGGGACAGGGACAGGGACAGGGACAGGGACAGGGACAGGGACAGGGACAGGGACAGGGACAGGGGCAGGGGCAGGGGCAGGGGCAGGGGCAGGGGCAGGGGCAGGGGCAGGGGCAGGGGCCGACAGCCCCGGCCTACATAATGCATGAAAGCAGCATGGTGCAACTGAACAGGACAAAGGCGGAGGCCATCCGTGAGCTCTAAAGACAGAACCTCAACAGCGTTGATTTGAATCTATTCAAAACTCAGAGCCGATAAGGAAATTCAGGGCCAGACGGGGTAAGCCGGAATAATGGAATACCGCGGAATACCATGGAATAATGCGGGGACGTTCTCCCAGAGAGAGAGACCGGACGAGCGAGCACATCGGGCCACAAACTCACGTTTTACGCCAAGAAACGTTTGAAATGCAGCGTTTGTCAATAAACGGGCATTAGTGACAACACAGCAGTACCAGATCTCTGCCATGCAGCCTAATTTGGAGTGGGCGAAAAGATCAGGTTTCGATCTTGACATAGGATAAAGACATTAGTAATGCCATGAATATTAAAATGAGTTCATGAATGTTAAAACATCACTTATGCCACTGCGAAACATGCAATAATGCACAATAATTAATTCAATTGTTTAGCATGCAAATTAGCGCATACGGTCTCAGAGAAGGTTCTCCGTCGATTTTCAGAATACATTCAGGAAAAATCTTTACGGTCAATGTCCCCCCGGTCGATATAGGTTGTTAAAATTGAACTTGCATTTTTTTCGTTATCCGTGACAGCAGAGCCAACGGATCAATAGTCATTTAAATTTAACCGGATCAAGCGCTCGCTTTAAGCCTCTTTAACGAAGCGGCAGAGGGCCACCCTTTGATCTGCTCTAATTAGTCTGTACTCATGTGGAGATTGTATACCAAATGAAGGTCCTGCCAACACCAGCGTGGCGCCCGGCCAGACGAAACGGCTAACATGTTTTCAGTGGAAATTGGCCCCGAGCACGCATACGTACGGTAACGCACCTTTCCGCGTGGGAAGGTACCTGGTAACCGAGCACGTGCGGATGTAGTGAGAAAACCGAATTATCCTGAGTCATCACCGACGCTCTTCGCCGCGGTAACGAGGAAGCCTGGAAAAGTACCAGGGGACGCGAAGCGCAGGGGGGGACAAACCGTCGGCCCGGTTCTTCTGCAGCACCTCTCCCACGTTTGGGAGCCTGGGGGCTGGGTGAAGCCGGAGCACTTACTCATAGAAGGTAGTTTCTCTGGGCACGGGAGGTCACGCGCAATCGTGAAGTTCTCTGGGAGATACGTGGTGGGGTGAACGATGTATTCGCTGGAGTTATTGCCATCGGGGTAATCTGTAATGAAGATACAGATGATGCATATAAAAGAAATTATAATAACCCTGCACACAATCGCGCTTTTGCTATTCTTTAACACATAATTGAATACCGGAGGCCCCTGACATTGGCATATTTTTTTTTAAACAAGATTTCCAACAGTCAGGTCAAACTGGCCAACACAGATGCAGTACACTGCTCTCCCCTTTACTCCTTTATTCGGTGGCCTGTAGCGTAGTGGTTAAGGTAAATGACTGGGACACGCAAGGTCGGTGGTTCTAATCCCGGTGTAGCCACAATAAGATCCGCACAGCCGTTGGGCCCTTGAGCAAGGCCCTTAACCCTGCATTGCTCCAGGGGAGGATTGTCTCCTGCTAATCAACTGTACGTCGCTCTGGATAAGAGCGTCTGCCAAAATGCCAATAATGTAATGTAATATCTCACAGACTACATTCATTACAAACCAAATAATACACATTCACCACTGACTGCAATATTGTGTACTGAAGACTTGGTGCTTCATTGTTGGGGGGGGGGGGGGGGGGGGGGAAGTGTTATTCCATAAATCACAAGCATTCAACAAGGCTACGGTCTAAAAACCCATGACATTTCCTTTACCACAGTACATTCTCTGGGCAGTCCACAGACATGACAAATGAACAACACAAACGTGAGTGCAGAATCGGCCCTAATGCGAGTTTAGAGTTAGTCATTAAAATGAAGTCAGCGCTGCCTCAGCAATGAATAACCCGAGGCGTACAGTATACACACCGGTGCCGTTGAGC
Organism: Conger conger; assembly: GCF_963514075.1. Classification (NCBI taxonomy): domain Eukaryota; kingdom Metazoa; phylum Chordata; class Actinopteri; order Anguilliformes; family Congridae; genus Conger; species Conger conger. Next base: position 69,763,465 of record NC_083763.1, read on the forward strand.
GTGTTGTTCTTGTTGGTGTACTGCCGGATCATGTGGCCGATGGTTCTGACGTTGTCCCGGAGCATCATGCCCTGGGCCTGGACCATGAAGTAGTAGGTGTTGGCTGTGGACACAGCGGCGCACAAGGTTTAGCGGCGCTCATGTTTTATTCATCCCCGCGCTGCCAGCTCGTCACGCAACAATGGCCGATTGTGCACGTACACACACACGCGCGCGTTCAGAGACGCGCAGATCAGAGCCGGCCCTCTCCGCCGCTCGTTCGCCATTTCTGACGGCAAAAAAACGTAGATAAGCCAAGAAGAGACCCAGAATCTGGAAACAAGAACAACGTTAAAAAGTGAAAATATAACCCATTTACAGCGCTCTGCTCCCCTGCCAGACAATCCTGAAATATTCATTGGTAATGGCCCGAATCCCTGCAGTAATACTGCAAGGGATGTCACCACAAGATAGAACATGACCCGCTTTAAAAATACATGCTGTTGTACATCACTCGCACTCACACCCACACCCACACCCACACCCACCCGGTTTATGTTCAAGTAGAAAACCGAAAACGCTTTTATTTATTTATTTATTTTTAAATCAGAAACTGAACACAGCCAACTGCATGAATAAGTGCTTAAGTTTCAATGAATGAATTAAATTCTGAGTGGGAGCAAAATGCATCAGGCGCTGCAGTTGACCAGGGCCAGGGCGGTTGAGCGCTTCGTTATATCTGGCCAATGAAAGCCCGCCTGCCACAGACGCACAGACTTCCACTCAGCCGATTGGTCGACAGGGTTGGAAGTCCCAGACTGTAAAGATGCCGTTATGGAGCGTGTCCCTAACAACCGAGAAAGTACACTGCACACAGGGCAGGGGCTACCCACAGGCATCCCCCACTCAGGCACACAGAGTTAAAATGGGAACTGAAAAATGCATAGCCCGAGTAGGTCATCCAGGGTAACAGCATCTGCTGAAGAAGAAAAACCCAATTTGATATTGCACAACTGAAAGAAATGTACAAAGCAATTAAACCTTGTTGGGGCAGGACCTACGTTTATAAAAAAGCACTGCCAAGGGCATTCACAAGACTCCTGCCATGCAATTACAGGCCCACAAAGTCAGTGAACGTGCAGCTTACAAAACATTCACACATGAGCGTAAAGTGAGAGGATCGTCATAAAACTGCATTTTCATTGCCATAGTGGCCAGATAGCAGAACAGCTTCCATGCCAAGGGGACGGCCTGTAGTGTACTGGTTAAGGTAAATGACTGGGACACGCAAGGTCGGTGGTTCTAATCCCAGTGTAGCCACAATAAGATCCGCACAGCCGTTGGGCCCTTGAGCAAGGCCCTTAACCCTGCATTGCTCCAGGCGAGGATTGTCTCCTGCTTAGTCTAATCAACTGTACGTCGCTCTGGATAAGAGCGTCTGCCAAAATGCCAATAATGTAAAAGTAGACATGGCCAGCCAAGCCTCAGTTTGCATTCAGTTTGACTGGTGTGGTCATAGGCAGCCAGCACAAGTGTACAGTAAAGCAGGTATCTGGAGCACACACAGTACTTTGGGGCTGTGTCGCTCCACTCACTACAGGTGGAGAGTCTGGACGAGAGCGCATTTCATTGATAAGGACGGCTACTCTTCGACAAATGAAAGAAAAGCCCACAGTGGGATCCCCCTCTTAACCCTTCAACTTTCACACTCGATGGGCATTACTGTAAAGCGCAGCATAAATTAGTAAGCACTAACCAGGCCGAGTGTACCGTTTACAGGAAGGCTCGATCTCCTCTTGGCCGGGAAGTGAGCGAGCGAAGCCAAGCCCGGTCCTCAGTTTAGTGAATCATTTATTAGCGGCACGGCAGAAGCAGGCGCAAGGGCGTTTATGTGTGTGTGCAGACTAAGCGTTTCTCACGCTAGCGCATGTCACCAGTAGAAAACAGTCTACACAACATAAATTGTGCCATCGCGCTACGGGCGAGAGCTTTCAGTGAAACCACCTTCACACGCCACACCTCCTGGCTACCAATACAGACTTAACTGCATCCGTACGCCATTTCTCCCTCCTTACCCCATTTCCTTCGAAATACCAGCGAGGACCGCATCACAGAAAGAAGCCGATTGGATCAAGAGCAGTCCCACAACGACTCAAAATAAGGGAAGACGGGGCTTACCCATGCATGAGACGCAGGGTATAAAAAATGTAAGAGAAAATGTGCCGGATGATGCCAATGTTCTCAGCCAATTTCAAGGGTTTTCCCCAGGACAATACAGTAGTTAGTGGAAGGGGAAGTGCTTCAGGAAGGAAGCAGCAGGGGCAAACCACGGTTTTCTCATGGCAGCTATAACCTACATCTGACCTGGTGAACACCTGATTACACAATGCCCCCCACCGCCTTTCTGAGGTTTTATTTATCTTTCTCTGATGTTTGCCGAGGTGTTCATGTATTCAGCTGAGGTGCAGCGCCGCTTCCATCAAAACCTGGGGCAAACCCTGAACTTGTTTACTTTACATTGCCATGCCTTAAAGATCCACACCTACGCCCTCCTCACTAAATATCTGCAATGTCACACACAATGTGAATCTCCAGAATCCCTTTCAAAACATTACATATTTCAGTTACAAATGTTAACCTTAGGCGACATCCAAGCCAAAACCACAGAGACATGCTGACACATTAAAGCACATCAGCTTATGCCAGGTGGATTCAGGCATCATTTATCAACACTAAACGGGAAAAAAATTATTGGATCAACAGAAACTAAACCTACGCCACTGATATTTTTGCACGAGTACAAAACACACACAGAAAGAACAAAAAGCAAGTTGCCATCTTGAATGGTGACAAATGCTACATAATACCAAAAGTATTGTGTCTGTAAACGCGACTTAATGGAGGGCCTGTAAAATATATATATATTCCCCTGCACTTCTGGCCCACGCAATGACAAAACTGAAAATTAATGGTGAATATGCGTCTTTCACCATCCCACATCCGAAATCAAAAGTGTTGCAATTATTGTATTACAAGGTCTCGGTTGATGTGCAACCAACGAAATAAACAAACGAGGAAAAAAAAAAAAAAAAGGAGATATCGGAACCTAAGCACTGACTAAGACAAATCAGTTTGGCCATGGGTCAGGATAAAGTGTTCTGGTTTTCATGGGTCAGGATAAAGTGTTCTGGTTTTCACGGGTCAGGATAAAGTGTGCTGGTTTTCCCAGCTCATGGATGTGTGTGAAACAGGTCCTGGCCCAAGTGAACATCCGCAGCCAGTGTAGCACCACAGTGCACAGGGCACAGCGACAGCCTTATCAACCGGTGCATCGCGGAGGCACAGAGCGGGGGAGGAGACGAGGCGCACCACAAACACCCATTTGCTGCAACTCGCCTCACCGACTACACAAACAGCCGGATGATTCAGTAAGGTAGTTTAAAGAAACACTAAGAAGGCCAAAACCACAGATTCTGAAACGACTGAAAGTGGCAGTCTGTAGCATAGAGGCTATGGTACATGACTGAGACCCAGAGGGCTGGCATTTCAAGCCCAGGTGTAGCCGCAATAAGATCTACACAGCTGTTGGGCCCTAAAGCAAGGCCCTTAACCCCGCCATGCTCCCTGGGCGCTGCACAGTGGCCGCCCACTGCTCCTGAGTAGCTAGAATGGCTGAAGTGCAGAGGACAAATTACCCCACGGGGTACAATAAAGTGCTTGGAAAAAAAAACCTTGATTTCTTAGCCACAGGAAGAGACACAGACAAACAGAAAGCCATGGAAAAAGTCCAGGGACGCTGTTTTACATTAGTTATTTATCTGATGCTTTTATCCAAAGTGACTTACAGTTGATTAGACCAAGCAGGGGCCAATCCCCCCCCTGGAGAAATGTGGGGTTAAGAGCCTTGCTCAAGGGCCCAACAGCTGCGTTTGCCAAGACATAGCAATAATTTATGCTAAAAGTCCTAAGCATGTGGAATGCCAATGATTTTTCCTGTTACATTCACCACAGATAGAGAATTCAGTTATGTCATAATTTCACATTCCTCATAATGTATGTTCCCATTAATAACCGCACTAGGAACATTATTCAAACTTTTAACATATTCATCCTTATTTTGCGCAAAACATTTTCCTTGCTTGCCTTTTGGCGATTCTCACCACGATAGGTTTGGTCCAACACGATTAGTTTGAAATTTAAACGTCTGAGGACAAATGATCGGGGGGGGGGTGGGGAATTAGCCTACGTGTGCAAGAGCTAAATGATCCATGCTATAATAAATGTAGGCAGCAGTGTGGTATGGCGGACCAAACCTGATGGTTAGAGATTGGGTTATTTGGTTTGGTGCAGGGACAAACAGCACGCATCCAACAAGGTTTTCAATGGTCATAGCTGAATACATCAATCACTGGCTTGTAGAAAATACAAGCATTATTTGCATAATTTGCGATTTGTTTTAACCCGAGTCGTTTTGTGCATTACGCAAGTCAGTTCATAAAACTGTACCTTGATAGTCACATCACCTTCATTTGAAACATAAATGACAGACAGACTAAACAGAATTAAGATGCTACTACCACGGTGGAAGAAACGGCTTTCCGTTAAGTAGCCAGCTAAGCCATATTCAGTCCGACTCTCTGAAGCGGAGTTAGCTAGTGCATGGACGGGAATTATGAATGTGTGATACAATACTATAATCATCTATGCAGTGTGCAGATTAGAGACCAATCAACACTTAAGATCATTGCGATACACGTGCCCACATGAATTGCCAAGGAGCCAGCTAGCTAAACCTTGAACCAGATGATATTACATTTGTAACCACACATTGCATCCCGCCACCGTATCATACATTCATATAAAAAAGTACTTAATTTTGAATGGCTTCTCAAGAGTTAGCTTAACTAGATGCGCGATGGATTTTAAATGTATGGTGTGATAAGAACATTAGCCGGAAAGCGAGCATGTACAGGTGCTTTCCAATTAAATAAGTTGAATTACCATTTTGTCTACCGGTGCCGTCAGGTTAACTAATGTTAGCCAACTAACGTTACACAGTAACAGAAACGGTACGTTAACTTAGCCAGTCAATTTGCACTGTAAGGTGGGGCAAGTGCATTTTCCAATATCAGAACCTCAAAAAGCTTGTCTGTAGAATAGAATTGTGCTAGACAAATGCGATTCTCATTTAGGCTGAAATAAATGTAAAAAAATATATAAATAAATAAATAACAAGAGATAGATTTACCACTCCCACTCACCTATTCCAGGGGCAACATAAATGAAATAAAGGCAAGATGTAGACATAGAGAAGAAAAAGATGAAGGCCAGGAATGAGCGGTTCGACATCCGCAGCAGTCGCCTCCAATTCATCATATTTGCGTAGATCCACGGGTTAAGGCGAGATAGCTAGCTTGCTAGCAAACAATCCCATACACGATCTCGTTTCAGATAGCGTCTATTGAAATGCTGAAAGCTGGATTTACTTCGGGTATCCGAGAATCACAGATGGTGTCCGCATCGTTGTGGTGAGCGGATGCAGCGAAAATGCTAACGTTGGCTATGTGAGCTCCTGTGGCTAGCGGGTTTAATAGACTGCAAAACGTTAGCTAGAGCTACTGCTTCCCTGGACAAGAAATTTCCAGATTGAAAGACAGGCCTAAAATCAAGCACCGTCAATCCTCCAAACACATCGTCGTCAAGCCATGCTGCAAGCGTTAAGAATATAATATCAAAAATATTGTTATTAACGTTACTCTCTCATAAATAAACATTTTGCTTCTCATTTAGGATTGTATTCTTTCGCCGGCAATGAAGGTTTAAAATTGAATACGAGAGAACGGATCTGCACTGCCTCCTCCCACTCGCTGGTTCGCTGATGTTTCCAAAACACTCGCACACTTCCACACAGCGCAAACACGCCCGAAATGAAATGTATTCTTTTCAGATCGTATTGCTTGTGGCAAATGGTCTACACTCATGAGATTTCGCAGCTTACAATTGTTTAACCCAAAAAAAGTATATTAGTCTAACATCTTTAGCTCACAGTCCCGAAAATAAATTCACTTTTTTTTTATCCCAACGTATTTCTTGCTGGCGTTGCAAACCTGGTTTCCGGTGGGTGTACCCTGCCCAAATCACCCCGCCCCATATCCAGCATCATCAATGTAGCCAACGGGACTGTGATTAGGAGGACCAGACAATTTACTTCGTTGCAGAAACCCGAGTTGCTGGTTGAAGAGTGCAAGCTAGTACAGAGATCTGACTAAGTTTTACAAAGGCACATTTACGGTGCGTGGGCCTACGCCCATCTATTGCCCAGAAATATAGCACACCTGTGTTAAACCAGTCGGCTATGGTGCTGAAGAAACTGTTGTTAATGTTATCCCGGCGATTCGAGGTTTGGATGGAATACATTTAGCTGGAGGAGGGAGTTCAGAAAAATGGAGGCATGGCAGCGATAAGATGGCTGTTGCGGGGGGATACTTGTTTTACAAGAATCCTGGGAATTTCAGGTAGTGAATAGATTTAGCGGATCGCATGTGTCACGCGCAGATCGTGTCTCCTAACAGACATTCCATTGTTGAGGAGAAAAAAGGAAAAGTTAAATGAGAGCAAATTAGCAAAAGCAGCTCTTTCAAGACCACTAGATACTAGACATAGGACAAGTTTATCTCTTGAGAGGAAAGCAATGCAATTAATATTGGGGGTAGAATCATTAGTTGACCTATGTAGATCATTTTATGCCTTTTATTAAATCCTTGAGTCAGTCATCTGGGTGTCACAAATATTGTAGGAAAGGAGAAATTTGGTGTGACTGGTAATGTTAAAAGATTACAAGTATGGGGTGTCTCGGTGGCGCAGCCTGTAGAGCACTGACGTCGGCGGTTCGAATCCGACCGTCCGACATTTGTCGCATGTCTTCCCCTCTCTCTCGCTCCCATTCTTCCTGTCTCTCTATACTATATACTGTCCAATAAAGCTGAAAAAGGCCTTTAAAAAAAAAAGATTATAAGTATGTTGCAAATGCGCCTGAGGACCTGGTTGGTGCCTTGCATGGCAGCCAATTGCCGTTGGTGTGTGTATGAATGGGTGAATTGAAAGCTTGAATTGTACAGCGTTTTGGATAAAGGCGCTATATAAATGCCAGCCCTGGCTCTCTTTCAACACAGCAGAAGAGAAGACTGAAGTCTCATTAAAAACCATGGTGCATTGGCTGGATCTGTTTCCCAGAAATGCAATTTCAAGAATTTTCCAGTCAGATGATTTATGTAAGTTGGTTTGATGGATTGAGTCAAGATATGTATACTATTTATGCATTTATGCATATTTTGTGTGTCTTTATCACTGTTTTTATGCAAAATAGCCCCATTGAAATTAGCATCGTTTGCATTTTCTCTTTTGAAGAGGGCACTCTAACTTGCGATGACAGGTTTGCCCCAATTAAAACGCTATGCAGTCAGCTGGTTGCTGGCATAGTGCTTTAACAGAATTATAATTCTGTTAAACTTGGCATAGGTTCAGCTGAACCTACTCACTTATCAAAAGCAAAAGTGGACATGTGGGGTGGTGTTTCTCTCCTGAACGACACAAATAGCCATAACCAAATACAGGTATGTGCACAAAAGGGCAGATTGAATATCACTTATAGAAACACACCTCTCAATTCGATATACAATGCAAACGAGCATTTGGGAAGGCTGGAGCTGTGGTGGGGTGGGGGGGCATTGGCAATGAAAGGTTGGTATACCACCTGCTTCCAGCCAGATGTAGTGTACATAGTCTTTGTATATAGACTTTTGTTTTAATGCAAATCTTAGTGCTTAAAATGGTGGTAATACATCGACTGTGATTTCATCTTTTATATTTTCATGTAGTCAGCTCTGAAATTGTGCTCTTGTGCTGATATAGGACCTTTTACACCTGTTAATGTGCGATGTTTGGTGTTGCTGGGCAGGTGTCTGTGGCCACCTCCCGTCATGGTGGCAGATGCATTAGACCCGGTTATGGCCAAAGGCAAATGCATCAAAAAAGGAGTATTTGCATTGGGTGACTGTATGGCTTCCCATGTACCAATTACCATAATTTAAATGCCAGATATGAATAGGGTCTTAATGCATGCAGAATAAACATGGAAAAAAACAGCTTACAACAGTTTTGCCAAGCTAGTATATTATTTTAATCATGGTACACTGTAAGCTGAAATGACTGCGAACACTTCCATTTATATGCTGTTGTAGTAAGCAGAAGAAGTAAAAACTGAATCAGACACACAGAAGAAGCCCTCAAAGGATAATAACTAGAGAGAATATAACCTCACTGACGAACAAGCATGGGCCAGAAGTGCTATCATTGTGGCCCTTTAAGCTTAAAGACTACCCTTCGCTGAAGCCTGACCTGTTATTTAAGTTCCAACATCACTATCTTGCTGGATGCGCTATACCCTGTGTGTAATTTATTTCAGACAGAGGGAGAGATATATATTTTCTTGAATTCTTGTATTTTTGTGTGAGCATTTTTTGTTTTGGTAATATTTACTGTATGTATTTCATGCCAATAAAGCACATTGAATTGGACAGACAGAGAGAGAGAAGGGGGGGGGGGGGTGAGTATGTGCATGTGTCTGCGTGCATTTGTATGTTTGTGTCAGTGTGACATCAAGTAACAAAGTTGAAAAAGAGCTGAGGAACCTGTGGTATGTTGCCAGTGACAAATTACCCACCTACAGATCTGATGTATTTTTATCACAGAAGCAGTCAGCCATTGCAGCAATTGCCAAGGGACAAGTACAGGTTACATTGACACAGTTGCCAGTGCAGTGTGTATGTGTGCGTATTGGTGGTATCTCATCTGCTGTGTATGTGCTGAACGCTGAAGTCAGTTTCCTACAGTAGTCCTCTAATGGGACTTGGTAGTACATCTAAAGACAAAAGTAACACTATTGCATATCTGGATCTGTTCAGTCATACCCAAGACAGGTTTATTTAATGTCACGGCAATATTGTTGCTTTACATAGCACTATATAGCCAGCCAATACATGGTTATATATTAATTAATTAAGTTCACCATAACAAAATATTATTTGTTACTAGGATACAGACTGGTCCTAGTGGTAATGTGCAATATTAAACATGTTTTTTTCCTTAGCTTGTTCAGCATTTGTCTATTTATTTTCCATCTGGTTTTATAGCTAGGCTTTCTGTTTGCTTTGCTGAGCTGAGCTCATCCAATGGGCTCCTGCCTCAGGCTGGTACTAAATGAATGGTGGCACGGCATTGTGACCTGTTATAACACCTGAGCGTCCCCAGATTGGGTTACACGCTGCACGTTAGCAACAAAACAAGTCTTACCTGATACCCATGATTAATTCCACTCTTCACACAACAGCTGCTGCTACTATTTAAAATTTTATTATTCGAGCATATATAATTAAGTTTATGTGGGAATGTGAGACATTGCCTAAAGTCAAAGGCCAAAAATGCTATCCCCAGAACTATTTCCAACAGTCTTATCTTTTAAAAAGATGATTGATGGTATTTAATGTGTCATTGCATCTCATTCATTTCTTTTCGTCCCCTGTTGTTAAAGTGATATACTGAGCATATGCAATATTATAGAAAGTGTGACAGTGTTTGGTTATGGTACTGTAGTTGTGGACATTACCATGGATATGGATGCATAAGTTGTACACGTGTGTGCTTGTGTGTGTGTGTGTGTGCTCATACATATATAAAATATGTATTCATACCCAGATTTAATAAATGTTTTTCAATGTGAAACAAATTTTATGGAAATTTTAGGAATCAAACATTCAGGACAAAAATAAAAATGTGATAGCAAACCTGCAATGCTAATTTTACACACAAAATAAAATAAATGATTATTTATGGACAATTGCAATCCAAAATATGAATAGACAGCTCTGCAAGAACCTCATTACAGTGTACACAGATCACACTGGCTCCTTCATGAGTTCATAGACTTTCAGCTGTATGGAAGCGAGCCATTTTCAGTTGTAATCCACTAGATGGCGGTGTTTTACAAGGTGCCCATTATTATTATGATTATGATTGTTTTTATTTACATGATATTTATTTATTTACATTTATCAGTGATTATATTGACTCTCCTGAACCACACTTGTCATATTTAACATATCTCAACTCATCCAGATATCCAATACTTTATTTAGTTGTCACTTTTATCCAAAGAGACATACAGTTGACTAGACTAAGCAGGGGTCAATCCCCCCTGGAGCAATGTGGGATTAAGAGCCTTGCTCAAGGGCCCAACAGCTGCACTGGTCTAACTGTGGCTACGCCAGCACTTGAACCACCAACCGTCCAGGTCCCGGTCAAGCACCTAAGCCACAAGGCTGCTCCCTGTTCTGGACTGGATGTTGTGAACTTGCTGAACAATGCAATGTTTTCCTCCCTGTCTCTATCTCCAAACTAATGCTTCTACCATACTCTTCAGGTCAGAGGTTTTGATACCATTGTCCACTTCAATTTGCGCATAGTTTACGCGGTAAGGTTAAGATCATTTATGGACAAAGAGAATAAACGAAGTCGCTGCCAATTTTCACATTATCTTTGACATTCAATCTCTTTTTTTTTTTTTCAAGGTTAATGGTGGCTTTTCATCTCTGAAGCAAGGACAATGAGGACACATCCCCTCTCAGCTTTCCTTTCAGGCCACGTGTGCTTTCAGCTCTGAGGGGAGACTCTAGGAGCTAGCTAGCATTGTTTATGTGACTGAAAAACTTTTTATTGAAATTTGGGCTTATGGCAGCCTCCTCGCTCACTCTCATTTTATAAATTTTATTTGTTTCTTTTCCATTTAATAAATGGTGTTACAAATGGTCACAAAAGGCTCCCAGTACCTGACATGGTTCCACTGCTGAAGGCAATATGCTGAAACGTTTTTGACAAATAAAAAGACTAAATTAGTGCAGATTATTTTGTTTCTGTTCCCACACAAATAGACAACAATGCAATTAAAACAAGACGTACTGAAACACAGTTGAGAATCGATAGACTCTGCCTTACCCCCCACAGAGGTACAGTGACCGCCTGGAGACTTTATAAAGGAGGGGGTGGAGACAGTATGAGAGGCCATGTACAATAATTTATTACACTATAGATAGAGCGGGCACTGTTCTCTAAAAGCCTTCGAATTAACCTCATTTAATCATATTATTTAATTGATTATAGACCCTATGTATCTGAAATCATGAAAGGATTTTAGCAGTTGTACATAGAGAATCAGAAAGAGCACAAAGATTTGCCCCAGAAGTGAGACAGGCCTACTTCATTGAGCGGAGCTATCCTGTAAAAGGCTGTATGCCAAAACCACAAGTGCCACAATTCACAATGCCTATAGAACTATAGAATCGCAATCAATAATTCCTCCTGCACAATCTCTCACTCTCCTGCACAAACTCCCTTTCCTGCACAAACGCTCACTCTCCTGCACAAACTCTGACTCTCACACTCTTGCACAAACTCTCACTCTCATTCTCCGGCACAAACTCTCACTCTCCTGCACAAACTCTCACTCTCCGGCACAAACTCTCACTCTCCTGCACAACCTCTCACTGTCCTGCTGGGGTCTCCAGAGATCTTGTTTTGCCATTTAGCTGCTGCTGTTGGTGGTGAGTCATAGAAGTAACTCAAACACATTTTAACCCTTTTTAAAAGTCGTTTAAAGAATTCTTAAACCAACATCGAGGACGAAAAATGACATTCATAAGTCAATATATAACCCTAAAGAGATTTGCAATTTAATAATAATAATTCATATTTATAATTTTGTTTCCAAAGAGGAGTCTTGATGTGCACAGTAGCTGTTTCCACCAAAGGCCATTAAACCGCTCTCATGATCAAAACTGGCCTGATTTTACATCACTGTGTCCAGTGAAACCAGTCAGATGGTAATTGGCTTTTCCTTTCTCTGTTTCTGTCTTCTTGCATGAGGCTGAGTTCCGCATTGAGTGAAAAATCACAGGAACACAGTGCACAAGCTTGTAAATCCAGGACAACGGTGAAAATGATCCATTGATCTCTTGCCACTTACCAGCTCCAAGGTTACACTCAACAATTAAATCACTTATGCTTGGTCATCATCAATTGCAGAAAGGCATTATGTTAATAGAAAATTAATATTCAAAGTTTGTATACTTAGCACTCTTGTTATCAATGCCAATGGACTGTATTAATAATGCACAATAATCAAAATGTAAATGGTTGGCATTTATATAGCGCCTTTATCCAAAGCGCTGTACAATTGATGCTTCTCATTCACCCATTCATACACGCACTCACACACCAACGGCGATTGGCTGCCAGGCAAGGTGCCGACCAGCTCGTCAGGAGCATTTGGGGGTTAGGTGCCTTGCTCAGGGACACTTCGACACAGCCCGGGCGGGGGATCGAACCGGCAACCCTCCGACTGCCAGACGACTGCTCTTACTGCCTGAGCCATGTCGCCACACATGTACTCTATTGATGTATGGCTTATGTTCCAGTATGATTATAAATAGATATGCATTACATGATTTGTGTATAAAAGCACACCATAAAAAAGTCAGTGCTTTAAGTATGTTATTACATGTTCTATTCCTTGCGTTAGGTGTTCGTATACAGTAGTTCTGATCCAGTAGAGATTTGCAGAAACAGTGAACCGGTAGGCTACTGATCATTCACTCTTACCATGTCTACACAGCCTCTTGCATATTGGTCATTAGTGTGTGCTGCTTATCAGGCGTCTGGCAGGGGAATGGAGAGCTTCTCTGGCCAACCCAAGAGAGGCCCTACTGGGGTGAACACCGAGTCTGGGACTGGTACTAGGACAACATGACGTTGGTCAAATCATGTTGAGTATGGAGCTGGTCTAACTGGTCAACCAAACTGTTTCAAAACCTAGCTTGAGCTGTTTTCTTCAGCAGGGAAGTGTTTGGTTGACCGTGGTGCACCTTATCAACCCAAGTAGTGTTCATTGTCTCAGTGTAGTGTTGACACAGTTCGCTGTATCACAGTCATACTAGCTTGGAGCTTGTTACTTGTGATGTAGGTGCTGGTTTGCTTAAAACCCTTTATTGTAAGATCACAAAAATGATGATATAACAATCAGAACTGGTGATTGAAAGCAATTGGGTTCTAAAACAAAGCTAATTTAACAGAAGAAACAGCAGACACACAGCAACCTGTTCTTGTGAAAACTAAACAAAATGCAACAACTGATGTGGCTGTCACCTTCGGTCTACTATGGCCCCTTCATTCTGTAGCACAAGCTATTCAAAAGTGGGGGAAAAAGGACAAGATGTTTTGAAACAAGGTCATAACTTTGTGAAGTGAAGAAGATACAGTAACTATTCTTCACTTTTTCAGCAAGACAACATCATGAACCCACAACTGGACTCTCCTCCATTGTGCCATAGTTACAAGTCAATAAATACTTATCTGGCTGAATGTAGCAATTGTCATTTACAGAATGGAACTCTTCTTGGCTTCAATGCTTTTGCAGCCATTCAAGTCAAAAGTGAATGGCTGAATGCCCAAAACCACAATGGGCCAACTGAGACGCATGGTGCATTTCTTATAAGTCATTTATAAGAGAACAATGAAAGACACAGTGTTCATAGTCAAATAAACATGTCACCGTCTCTAGCTTGTTTGAGACGTAGTGCTAACAGTAACAAAAAATAAATGTGTCTCTGAATGGTTGTTTTGGGTTGTTTGATTAAATATACACATACAGTACTATATGACAAGAACGTGAATAAGAAAGCAGTTGAGAATGCCAATTAAAAAGGTAGTTACAGTATGAATTAGATGAATATAGAAAGACAAAACATTACTGTGGAAACCTAGGAAATATTGTTTAATTCTGTATTATGTCCAGGCATTAACCCTAACCCAAATACTAAACTAAACCTAACCATAATCCTAACCCTAACCTAACACTAATCCTAACCCCAAGCCCAACCCTAATCCTAACCTAATACTAATCCTAACCCTAAACTAGCCCTAACTCCTCCTCGGGCAACTATAACAGCTTGTAAATGCTTTGTGTCTTTCATTTTTCACTTCTGGATTTTTTCCCTGTTCTTCCTGGCAGGACACCTCTAGCTTAGAAATATAATTTGGCCTCCTTGCATGTTTAAGGTCTTCTTGCAGATCTACTTCCAGATTTTTTTATAATATTCAAATCTGGGGACTGTGGTGACCATTCCAAGACCAATCTTCTAGTCTTTCCTGGAGGTATTTCATTCATGGTTGATTGCGAGGTATGCTTTGGAACATTGTCTTGCTGGACAACCCAACCTCTCTGCAACTTCAAACATTAACCTCTAGAATTTATTGAAATTTGGTGGCATCCATTCTTCCTTCCACTCATATAAACTTTCCTGTCCCCACAGCTGCCACACAACCCCAAAGCATACGGGTTACAGCTCCATGCTTAACAGTTGGCAAGGTGTTCCTCTCTACAAAGGCTACACCCTTTTTCTCCAAACATACCTTCTTTGGTGGTGGCCAAAAAGTTCCATTTTGGTTTTGGAAGTCCAAAGCACATTGTTTGAAATGGTGTCAGGCTTCTCAATGTTTTCTTTTGCATACTTCAGATGCTTAATTTTGTGTTGAGGTTGCAGGAAAGGCTTCTTTCTGGCAACTCTGCCATGTAGGTCTTTGTTGTTTAAAGTATGTTGTATTGTTATCCTATGAACAGCTAGATCTGCTACTCTTTTTTCAGTTCTTTTGCAGTGATGCGTGGGTTCTTCTGAGCATTTCTCACCAGTTCTTGGGCCATTCTATCTGAAATTCTTGGACTTCCAGACCTTGCCTTGACTTCAACTGTTCCATTTATCTTCCATTCTCTACTAATGTTTCTGACAGGAGAAATGGGTGGTTTGAAACATTGAGCGAGTTTATGTAGCCTTCTCCTCGGTGGAAATGAATCAATGCCTTTTGGGTGAAGTGTATTAAACAAAGCTCCTGATTTGCTGTAGTCGGTAAAAGTCGTACTGTATTCCTCGAAAAGAATACTGAGATCCCAGGGGCAGGAAAAATGTCCTTCATGACATTCATCTGCCCATCTTATTTTCCTCTATTTTTGGCAGAATAAATCCTGACCTTCACCTAAGTGGACACGCGTAGTTAGTGCAATTAAATGACCAAGTCCACCCGGAACTGCCAAGAGGCCCCCAGATTTTGGGATGAGCTCTCTCATACCCATGGGAGTTCATACATGTCCTGCAAATCACCAATACCCACCACAGTTGGAAGTTAAGTTTTAACCCTACCCTGTTTGCTCATGAAACTCAAGTGAATTGTGGTATCCCCCCGGTATACACATTATAGGCCTACATCACGCAGGTGTAAGTGCTAGGATATTGCATTTTGGTGTGAGGGCTTTTTGCACATGAGATGAGTTGAATATCATGAGTTGATCTCATTTGCAAAAAAAAAAGCCCACTATTATAATTATGTATTATTATTATTATTATTATTATTATTATTATTATTATTATTATTATTACTATGCGGGCTATTAGATTAGATTAGGTCTATTCTCAGCCCTGTCAATTTCCCACGGATTAAAAAAAAAAAAAACGGGGAAAATATCTCTTTTGGGCATGTTTTTGGTTCGGTTCCAGCATTTTGGCCCTGTGTCCGTGTGTTTGGCCGGGTGCGTTGAGTATAACTCCTTTGGTAAAGGAAAGGAGTAGGAATAGCTCCTCCTGTCCTAAAAAGGAGATGGAGCCCCACAGCCGGCTCTCCGAAAACCTCCGTTGCAAGGGCGGGCAGGCACGTTCTGCTCTGCTCGCTTCGACAGCAGCTATATTTATCCGCACGTGAGCTTCAGTCGAGTGACTGAGGTAAGAGTCCGCCTCTCCTCTCTCTCAGCTTAATTATCTTCTGAGGATGAAGTAGGGCGAGTGTGAACCTCCGCGTCACAGCCGTCCGTATGAAAAGCAGCCCCAGCTCGCAGACCTGGCGGTAAACGGGCTCCGGCCGCTGCCGTTCCCCCGTACGAATCCGCAATTAAGGCTCTGACGTGAATGCTTAATGCCCGCATCCGCACAGAAAACAGGGGCATTGAGCGAGGAGAATAATCATCGCAATATCTTGCGCGCTTCTTCCATTATTCATCGATTTGTCTATTTTAAATCCACGCTCGAGAACATTATTGCTGAATTACTAACAAAAACATTGAAAGGATGGCCGTGGATCGGCACTTCAGCAGCTGATTACTGAATATTTGGAGACGGGGGGAAAACCGGAAGGTCAAGGCCAGGGTGGGATGGGGTAGGATGGGGTGGGGCAGGGTGAGTGGTGTGTTCTGAGGGATCTTAGAAATAAGCCCTTGTAATGAACCAAGATGAACAAAGATGTAATGAACAAAGATGAACAAATATAAATTACATTGCTATTGATATGTGAACTGCAGTACTGTACTAGTTGCCTAAATATATTGCAATGTACATGTACACCATACTCTCTGTCTGTAAAAGATTATGGACTGTAAGATACTGTAGGTTTACGTTTTGCTCATTAATACTCCTTCGGGCATCCCAGGGCCCTCCTTGGTGTCTCCATTTTTGTTGTTTTTTCATCGCTGAGCTCAATGAAAACCAGCAATCAAGCAACGGGAAGCAACCTCGTGTTTATTTTTCTTGCAAATATTGGTACATTTTAGATCTGAATGCAGGGCCATGCCCTATTTAATGTAAAAGGAAATGAAACATGAGTCATATTACTGAGTGCTTCACATCCACTTAATGTGCTGCTGTCCTCAGAGCTTCAGAATTAAGTTGAGGTTGCATTTATGGGAAGCATATTTTTTTCTGGATTTTTCTTTTCCTAAAACCTGCTGTCAGCTCTGGGGTGAAAATGACAGGCTTGAGCAAACATCCAGGTCTCCTTGGAGACAGGCGTTTTGAACATGTCTATTGTCATGTCCTACCTAGCTAAAAGAAAATACATTGTGGAGGGAGATGAGAGAACAGTGGTGGTCAGGCATTGTAAAGCAGAGTAAAATATCGATATTTGATAGGTGGGTCTCTGATAATGTTTGGTCATTGTCTTGGGGAGGTCAATGCTATGGAGACCAAAGTTACACAAGCACCATAAAAATGACACTGATCTAAATAAAGACAGATAATACCTAGAACACATTTTAATCCCACATGCACATGACTGAGTTACCAGGCTCTTGTAGACTGACTCTGTGGGGCTGCAATGTGCTGTTGGTTGACTCACCCCTACCATGTGCTGTCCGCATTGAGTTTTAGGGAATATCAGGGCTGACTCATCGTGTTAAGGATGTCTAGTTTGTGGACTGACTCCAGTTAATGGTGTCATTGGCAGGCATAAGTGGTGGTGATTGGCTGGGTGCCAGTGGGTTGTGCATATTTGGCTGTATCGTGGCCCACTGAGGGAGGGACCCTTTTCAGAATTTGAAGGTGATGTGTGAACTTGCGTACTCTGTTGGTGCTGAATTAACACTGAACATTTTACTGTGCAGGTGAAAGATCAATCTGGGCAAGTCCTCTCAGGGCATGTATCTGTCCCTCACCACAATAACAGAAAAATTGGTGTAGATTGGCTCGTTAAGCATTTGGTTTTTACATAATAAAAATAGTTTGTGGGACATTTAAGTCTCTGTTCCTACAGGTCATTATGTCTCTGATTTGGTCTTAAGTCTGAAATTGTATAATCTATGCAACTTTATTATTTATTTTTATCTTAATTTTCAATGAAGACTGTATTATTTCATATTATTTAATACAGCAGTCCTAATTGAAAATGTAGTCTTTGAATGAAAGAATTGGGAGCCAATTCAAGTCAATATTAGCCTTGTGGCAAAAGCACATGACTGGGACCCAGAAGGTTGGTGGTTCAAGCTCTGGTGTAGCCACAATAAGTAAGGCCCTTAACCCTGCATTGCTCAAGGGGAGATTGTCTCCTTAGTCACATTAACTGTAAGTCACTTTGGATAGAAGCACCAGCTGAATAACAAATTCTTCTTATTATTATAAATATACTTAAATATTCCTATAAATGCAGCTAAAATATCACAATCATTATACAATTATCCAAGTCTGTAAGGAGCTGAGTTAGCAGAATTTATCCAGTTCAGATGACACTACTTATCGTAGTTTTCATTCTTTAAATGACAGATCTTCTGCCCTCTGGCTTAGTAACATGTTGAAATACAGGAGGAGGGGAAGACCCATTTAATTTCACATTTGTTTTGTTTTTCAAACTGTCATGCCCATTTTGTTAATGACATGGTAAGGTATACAGTGTTCTCACTGTTCTCATGAGTGTACTGTGTGCTCTGCAGTGCTGTGTGACCACACATACCCATGAAGCTTCAGTGCACATTGCGATGGAAATTAATCTGGATGCATACACTCAGTGAGCACTTTATTACGTATTTATTAGACATTTTTTACTTTTTGGTTTTCATTTTTACATTTTTTTGTAAAAAAATCCACTTAGACGTTTGACATGTTATGTCTTCAGGGATGCTCTTCTGTATACCATTGCTGTAATGTGCATTATTTGTGTTACTGTCACCTTCCTGTCAGCTTTGACCAGTCTGGCCCTTCTCCACCGACCTCTTTCATTAACAATACGTTTTTGCCCTCAGAATGGATGTTTTTTGTTTTTCGTAGCATTCTCTGCAGAAAGCTGTTGTACGTGAAAATCCAAGGAGATCAGCAGTTATCAAGATACTCAAGCCACCCTGTCCGGCACCAACAATCATTCCACAGTCAAAGTCACTTGAATCACATTTCCTCTCCATTCTGACATTTGGTCTGAAAAACAGCTGAAGCTCTTGACCATGCCTGCATGCTTTTATGCCTTTACTTGCTGCCACATGATTGGCTGATTAAATATTTGCATTAACAAGCTGGTCTACATAATAAAGTGATCACTGAGTGTAGGCTACACTGTGTGATAATTCTGTCACAAAATGTTTATGAAGAATACAATGATGATGATGATGAAGAATCTGGTCTCTTATCCTACAGGCACCCATTACATCATTTATTCTAGTAAAATTGACTCTAACCATACATTTCAACTTAGAGAAATGCAAGGGCTTAGAGCACCTCTCCCCATCCCTCCCTACCTCCCTGTGAACCTTAATTGTTGTCTCTGTGACTTGCTTTATGTATCGGTATTTTTAGTTGGCTAGGTAAGCAGTGTTTGGATAGTTAACTTTGGTCACTTTTGCTCTGTTTGTTTGTTTCTTTGTTCTCAAAAAAAAAAAAAAAAAAAAGGCCCTCGTCCTTATCTTTGTTGTACAGGTAGCAGTTGAAATTGTACTTCCCTCTAGGGTCTTTCAGCGAACTTATCCCTGGTTATGGGTATGCACTTTGTTGTACGTCGCTCTGGATAAGAGCGTCTGCCAAATGCCAATAATGTAATGTAATGTAATGCAATAAGAATTCCACAGAGTTTTCCACAGAGTTTTGTTTTGTATATGCAGTTGCTGTTTGCAGCAGTGGTTCTATAACTCTGAGCACACCCTTTGTTCTTTGGTAGCTGCTTCTCTGTCAGTGAGATTAAATGTAAGGGTGATGTTTAGGGCAGTGGCATGGAGTCGTTTGGAAAATGGGAAAGGAACCAAAAACGTTGATCTGCGTGGGACAAGCCTCAGGTAACTTTGAGCAGGGAGCTTATCCTGAACTTCCTTGCTAAAGTTAATTTGCTGTGAGCACCTTGTTTTAATGTGAACTTAATTCATCACACTAACTGAATTGTAACTTTAATGTACCAAATGTATAGGAGCACCAACCATTTTAATTATTTTTCTTAACTGAGACATAAAACGGAGTTTGTAAAGATATGATACAGCATCTGTGATAATGGCGTAATAATGACAATTTTACAATGCCCATATACACACACTAAGGTTAATGTAAACATAAAAGAGGTCCGATAAAATGATTTAATCTGATTAAAATTTAAGAAAGAAGGCAAACAATCCCTTTTTGAGATTCAGAATTTGTGCCTTTGGATTACCCCCATTGCTTTTCAACACCCAGTCGCTTCTATAACAAGCATAAACGCCGCACAGCAGAACAGAAGAAACTGTCACGGCAGCCATACACTTAATGAAGGTTAACAGCTTCCTGTTCCTCCTCATTTACACATCCCCTTAACAACGCCAAGGTGTGGTAACTAATGAAATAACATAATATCTTCACATTATGTGGTGTACAGCAACACTGACAAGTAAACACATGTGAAATAGTATCTGTTCCTCCATTGGAGAAGGTATGCACATGAACATTTATATAAAATTAACATTTACACTATTGCACAGCCTATAAACATTTTAAAATGCACACTATTGTGTGAGAAAAGACCTTATTTTTACGGAGAAAGTAAGAACAAGATGATCGCCTCGTGTAAACCCACAACTCCGCACACCTGAGGAAATGAGTGCTGAATCTTTTAAACCCTGAACGGAGAAATTCACATGAACATGAAGTTA
Source organism: Conger conger (assembly GCF_963514075.1). Taxonomy (NCBI): domain Eukaryota; kingdom Metazoa; phylum Chordata; class Actinopteri; order Anguilliformes; family Congridae; genus Conger; species Conger conger. The sequence continues at coordinate 69,783,959 of NC_083763.1, forward strand.
AAACAGGTCATGTTTAACAGACAAAAAAGGTTTTTGTGTAATGAGGTCATAACCTTAGATATGAAATCGAATGAAGAAGTTAAATGAAGGAAACATGTTACATTTTAAAGGGGCGGTTACACTGACACAGATTAACCTTAGTCCTGGTCTAAACTGGTCTTGAATCTCCATTCAAAATTGAATTTAGTTTAGGTCTGCAAAACTGGCCCAAAATGTACTGTGACATCGCTCCCTTAACCTGTAATGATTTCATAGCTTAATAGTTATTTTGTCACCCAGTGAAGCAGCCTCTGGTTTATCTGAAGGCCTGTTACACCCTGAGTAACACAACCAACAGGACACAAATCAACAAATCAACTTCAGCGTGGGCTTCCAAACAAAGTGCTTCACGGTTGTGTACTGTACTTGTCTGTCACGTATATGATGAAAGGCATTTTAAAAAGATGGAGAAAGGCCAGCTCCATTGGCAGCCTGTGTTGAGCAGGGCACATTCTGCGTGAACCCGTAGTCTGTAAAGGGCCCTTCATATGCAATATAGTGTGCAGTCTGACACACACACACTTTTGAAAGGGACTTGTTTTTGCATCTATCGTTCAGAACAATGAAACGGTGAAACAACAGGGCTTTCATCTTAATAACAATAAGGCTGCAGATATGACTGCATTAAATGTGTCCTTGAACATAAATATATGTACACATAAACATATTTAATTTCCTTTGCAATTATACACTCACTGAGCACTTTATTAGGCAGACCTGTACACCAGCTTGTTAATGCAAATATTTAATCAGCCAATCATGTGGCACCAAGTAAATTAATAAAAGCATGCAGACATGGTCAAGAGGTTCAGGTGTCTCTCAGACCAAATGTCAGAATAGGGAAGAAATGTGATCTAAGTGACTGTGACTGTGGAATGATTGTTGGTGCCAGACGGGGTGGTTTGAGAATCTCAGAAATCTGCTGATCTGTGAGCAGTAGTTCTGCAGACAAAAATGCCTTGTTAATGAGAGAGGTCCAAGGAGAAGAGCTGGTCAAAGCTGGTCAAAGCTGACAGGAAGGTGACAGCAATGTAAATAACCACAAATTACAACAGTGGTATGCAGAAGAACATCTTTGAACACACAACTAGTCAAACCTCTTGAGTGGATAGGCTACAGCAGCAGGAGACCAATTGGTCTAATAAATACCTAATAAAGTGCTATCTGAGTGTATACTGTAAGCTCCAAAAAATGTAGTGCGATCCGTTATTTCCCACCATTGATCACGTGTTCTACAAATGGTTTTTTTTTTCTTAAGAGAGATACAGGTGTTGTTGAATTTGTCCTGAGTGAAGACCACACTTTTCTGGTTCTACCATTCTTTCAACTGATCAACACTGGCCTAGATTGCAAAAAACACACCCATGGAAAATTCACATTTTAAGTACTGAGGTATGTAAGTGTTTTTTTTTTTTTGCTAAAAAATAAAAAAAAAACATTAATAATTTAAAAATAAATAAAACACTGTTACTGTAAAACAAACAAACGTAACATTACGGACATTCAGTTTTTGGCGTGTGTTGCCACCGTCTCGAGGGTTATCTCCAGGCTGTCGATCTCGGGGTTCTTCTTCCCCCGGACGCTGACCCTCACAGACTTCTTCCCCGCCTGGCGGCCTTTGCGCTGCTGTTCTGGCCCGGCGGCGCCGCCCTCCTGGAGGCAGAAGTGCACAGTGTTGACGTTGACCTGGCAGCCCCGGGGGTAGTTCCTGAAGCGCTCGAAGGCGTCGCTGCACTTCTCGCAGGTGCAGTTGGAGCAGCCCGGCCCCAGGTGGGTGGACGTGGAGCTGCACTCGTTCCTCCTCTTCAGGGACCTGAGGCCCACCTCCACGGCCGACCTGTAGCTGCGGGTCCGCAGGCCGAAGCACATCGTCTGCAGCGCGCGGAGGTCCTTGCTCACCACGTGCCGGAAGTTGGGCTTCAGCAGCAGGTAGACCACGGGGTTGTAGAGGGTGGAGGTCTTGGCGAAGACGGCGGGCACGGCGAAGGCCAGCGGAGGGATGCTCTTGATGTGGCCGAAGGTGGCCCACATGGACACCAGGGCGTACGGGCTCCACGCCGCCAAGAAGCCCACGCACACCGCCACGCTCAGCTTCAGCCGCCAGGAGGAGGCAGAGCAGCGGCCAGAAGGAAGCAGAGCGACAGCAAGAAGGAAGCAGAGCGACAGCAAGAAGGAAGCAGAGCAGCAGCAAGAAGGAAGCAGAGCGACAGCAAGAAGGAAGCAGAGCGACAGCAAGAAGGAAGCAGAGCAGCAGCAAGAAGGAAGCAGAGCAGCGGCAAGAAGGAAGCAGAGCAGCAGCAAGAAGGAAGCAGAGCAGCAGCAAGAAGGAAGCAGAGCAGCAGCAAGAAGGAGGCAGAGCAGCAGCAAGAAGGAAGCAGAGCAGCGGCAAGAAGGAAGCAGAGCAGCAGCAAGAAGGAAGCAGAGCAGCGGCAAGAAGGAAGCAGAGCAGCGGCAAGAAGGAAGCAGAGCAGCAGCAAGAAGGAAGCAAAGCAGCAGCAAGAAGGAGGCAGAGCAGCAGCAAGAAGGAGGCAGAGCAGAAGGAAGCAGAGCAGCAGCAAGAAGGAAGCAAAGCAGCAGCAAGAAGGAGGCAGAGCAGAAGGAAGCAGAGCGACAGCAAGAAGGAAGCAGAGCAGCAGCAAGAAGGAAGCAAAGCAGCAGCAAGAAGGAGGCAGAGCAGAAGGAAGCAGAGCGACAGCAAGAAGGAAGCAGAGCAGCAGCAAGAAGGAAGCAAAGCAGCAGCAAGAAGGAGGCAGAGCAGAAGGAAGCAGAGCAGCAGCAAGAAGGAAGCAGAGCAGCGGCAAGAAGGAAGCAGAGCAGCAGCAAGAAGGAGGCAGAGCAGAAGGAAGCAGAGCGACAGCAAGAAGGAAGCAGAGCAGCAGCAAGAAGGAAACAGAGAAAATGTAACATTAGTAATAACGTTGTGGCTTTAAATGGACGTATTAATGGTGCGAGCTAGTAAACCCCTCTAGGTTCATGCTGCTAAACACCAAGGGAGACTATAGCCAATGTTGTAGTTCAAATTCACAATTTGGTCGGCCAGTGGCCGGAAGTCCATTAATTTTCTATGAAGCTGATCGAAGGCCAGCAACTTGACAACTGAACAACAAAAGTTTCCTATAGCTTAACTTTCCATGGGCATCATGTCAACAGCCAATCAGAATCTCAGGTTTCATATTTGTCCACCTGATATGATACAATGTTAGAAGTGAGTTATGCTTGTTATGCAATGACTGTTGGCAAGTTTAATAGCTTGTTATTAATAGATTGAAAAAAACTAAACAGCATAGCCGGGCAAAATCGGCTTAGCAGCACTAAAGTTACATTACATTACGTTAATGGCATTTGGCAGACGCTCTTATCCAGAGCGACGTATAACAAAGTGCATACCCATAACCAAGGATAAATGCACTGAAAGACCCTAGAGGGAAGTACAATTTCAACTGCTACCTGTACAACAAAGAAAAGGACCAGGGCCTATTTTTCTTCTTTTTTTCTTTTCTTTTTTTAAACAAACAAACGTAAGTATGAACAAGCCCTTTAACTAGCCAAACACTGCTTACCTAGCCAAACTAAAACATCCTGACACACAAGTAAATCACAGAAAGACAACAATTAAGGTTCACAGGGAGGTAGGGAGGGACAGCGAGTGGTGCTTGAAGAGGTGCGTCTTCAGTTTGCGCTTGAAGATGGGAAGAGATTCTCCAGTTCTGACCTCAACGGGGAGTTTGTTCCACCACCGTGGAGCCAGAACAGACAGTAGTCGTGAGCGTGAGGTGGAAGTTCGGAGAGAGGGAGGTGCCAAGCGGCCTGTGGAGGCTGAACGAAGAGGTCTGGCAGGGGTGTAAGGGCTGATGATTCAATGGAGGTAAGCTGGGGCAGACCCCTTAACTGCTTGGAAGGCTAGTATATGTTAGCTAGTATAATCAGGCATACATGATAATTGTCATTCTATAATAATCAGTCATAACACAAGGGCCGGGTATGTATGTATTTTGCTCTGCCAAAATCAGTCGCACCAACCCCAATACTCATAGGCTACTGAGTTTTAAATGGCACTGGATGTCTACTAGAGATCTATTTATTGAGGGATGATCAGTAGCTGGTAAAATAGCAACTGAGAAAGATAATTTGCTAACTAGCGAAAACAAATAATAATGATCAGTTTCACTGCACAACCACTGGCACTTTATATGGTAAATGTTATATAGTGTATTGCCGTTCTTTACTTCAGCAGGAAATGTGTATCTGCAGGAGACCACAAAGAGGAACAACAATAAGCTCTCTCCCCTCCCTGAGCCTGGTACACTTGAGCGACTCATTAACCAAGTCGCTCACAGTGAGAACACGGGGTTAGCGAGCCATTAGGGTCCATGCCGCCCGCCAGGAAAGGGACAGCCCCAAGGGGAGACTAATGAAATGGCTTCCTGGTGCCTTTGTGTTTCCCCATGTGGACGTTAATCCCATTATTTGCAGAATCGATCCGTGCAATCTCTCAATTATTTCCAACAGGGCCCAGCTGATCAGGGGCGACATGGCTCAGGCAGTAAGAGCAGTCGTCTGGCAGTTGGCTGCCGGTTCGATCCCCCGCCCAGGCTGTGTCAAAATGTCCCTGAGCAAGACACCTAACCCCTAAATGCTCCTGACGAGCTTGTCGGCACCTTGCATGGCAGCCAATCGCCGTTGGTGTGTGAGTGTGTGTATGAATGGGTGAATAAGAAGCATTAATTGTACAGCGCTTTGGATAATATATAATGCCTGCCATTTACCATTTGATCACATTTCAGCTGGGCACAGCACTACTCACTGAGGAAGGGTTCAAATGCGACCTTTCAGCAGTGTTACTTTCACAATGTGCACAATGTCATGCAGTGAGTGAATATATACACAGCACCTACATTATTCCAGATGTGTATGTGCACCAAGAAATATAGTGTTATACAGAATATTGTGTTTTTTTCGCATCTGTAAAACAGCGGATTCTCATTGTCCTTCAGTATCCACTAGATACTGCTGTTTGTCTTCAATACACCACCATTGGTAGGCATTCTTTTGGCCCTGAAATGGCATTATACAAATACGTTTCATAACAGAAAAACAAAACCATGTCTCCATGTCTTTTTTTTTTGTTTGACATGAGGGTAAAAGTGAATTATGATGCACAATTCTTTAAACAATTCATATACTGTGACACTGTTTTACTGTGATAGTTATATTTCACATAACTGTGACACTAGCCTATTCCAGATGATAATCAAATTCATATTCGTAGTGAGATTACTTAGATATTTGAGTTAACACTGGAATATTACGGTGCATGTAAACATGGCCATTGTCCTTGGCACACAGACTGTGTGTCGAGAACGGGAATGGATTAATCTGGTCGCCAGTCAGGCGTATAGTGTCAGAGATACCAACTTTAACACTCTTAGATTTTCATGCCAACTTTCACACTAAGATTAATACAGCTGCACATCACGCTTTCTAACACACACCACAGCTTATTGTGCTTTTCCAATGTCAGCTATATCCTGCCCAAGTCAGATGGCTGGATCTCCTTTTGAAGCAAAGCTGTGGTCTGACTCATTGGGATTCTGAACGGTAGCCTGTCTGTGCTCTGTCTGTGCACTCCAATCCCCACACCTCAAAGGCAAAGCTATAACATAATCACGCTCTAGTAAACAAGGGATTTCTTTTTTCTCAAAGGCTGTTATCTGCCACCTATTTCAGCACACATGACTTTTTCCTCTTCATCTCCCGGAGATGGTAATCTATAGCCGAGGCAGCTAGATACCATCTCAGAATCAATTTCTGGGAATAGGTATTAATGATAATAATAATAATAATAATAATAATAATAATAATAGTTGTTAAAGCGAGGTGTAAAAGCTAGGTCCTGAGTCACTGGCGTCATTAAAGATTCAGTAGCACTTATTGCAAAGGGTACAGCAGCCCCCCAGTGTCCTGCTCCAATTCCCAGACTGGTTTCTCAGAACCGGGCCTTTTACTCGACGCAGTTTCACTCGGTTAATGTCAATTACCTCAGCTGAGCATTCAGACACGCAATGGCTGCCATGCATTTCACCCTGCAGTTTCACACGGTTAATGCCATTTCCCTCTTCACCTCGGCTGAGAAGTGGCGAGCATTCAGACACACAATGGCTGCCATGCATTTCACCCTGCACAGTTTCACTCGGTTAATGCTATTTCCCTCTTCACCTCGGCAGAGAAGTGGCGAGTATTCAGACACGCCATGGCTGCCATGCATTTCTGGATAAGAGCATCTGCCAAATGCCAATAATGTAATGTAATTTCACCCTCCACAGTTTCACTCATTTACTTGTTATTATTATTATTATCATTATTGTTTTTGTTGTTGTAGTTGGGCTGCCCAACCATGTCCCAGGAGATCTACAGTACCATCCTGTAGGTTTTATTTTTATTGCCACACTTGATTCTACTAATCAATAGCTCAAGGAGATCTCTAGTTGTGGATTGAGGTGCGCTGTGTTATGGTTGAGACCCTACAGGAAGGTAGATCTCCAGGAGTAGTGTTGGGCAGCCCTGTTCTATCTGTTGAATGAGGTGTGCCGTGTTAGGGTTGGAGTGAGAACCTACAGGATGGTAGATCTCCAGGAACAGGGTTGACCAGCCCTATTCTATCTGTTGAATGAGGTGTGCCGTGTTAGGGTTGGAGTGAGAACCTACAGGATGGTAGATCTCCAGGAACAGGGTTGGCCAGCCCTCTATCTGTTGAATGAGGTGTGCCATGTTAGGGTTGGAGTGAGAACCTGCAGGGCCGCAGATCTCCGGGAGCAGGTTTGGGCAGAGCCCCGCTGCGGTCGCTGGGCGCCTCACCTTCACGATGATGGTCTGAATGCTGCTCATGTGCGACTGGGCGGAGATGTGACGCTCCACGGCCCTCCTGGACTCGCGCACGGTCGCCAGGATCTGGGTGTAGGAGGACACGATGACCCCGCAGGGCAGGATGTAGCAGAGCAGGAAGAGCACCACGATGTAGGACCGGGCGGCGGGCTGCGTGTTGGAGGAGGCCCAGTCGATGCAGCAGGCCGTGCCGTAGGGCTCCAGGCCGTACTCCCCCCAGTGGGCCAGCGGGGAGCAGGCGAACACCAGCGCGTACGCCCAGCTGCAGGCGATCATCAGCCGGCCGTGGTCATGGTTAAACCTATTGCCTTCACACGGAAAAATTCAACATGCGGGGGGGGGAGAATACAGTGGTGAGTATCCGACACGTGGTCCCCACTAGCTGCCTGATGGTAGCTGGCCGTCTGCGTAGTTGGTGGTCCACCAGCATTTTTTAAATTGGCACGGTGCCGGGCTGCTGGCGAAGAGTGGCCAGGAGACACTCAAGATGAGGACCAGGTGTTAGCCCCTTAAGGTGTGAGGTCACAAATATGTCATTAGAATCTTCTTAACTGAACATTGTAATGCTAATGTTGTGACCCCACTGCTAGCAGGTCGCCGTGGTTTTCCCATTTTTGCAAAACTTTCCGCAGTCCACTACTAGGGGTAGTCTACTTCACATAGATGTCAATCATGTTCTGTAGTTCTGACTATGACCTCTAATATGCACTTGCTGTACGTTGCTTTGGATAAAATATCTTCACAATAAGTTTAAAGTAAATAAATCAAGATATAGAGTGGGAGAATTTATGCCCAAACGTGTCCATTTACCTTTTTAATGGTTAATTTCAGATAGCTGTTACACATCAATACTACATTGAACACTGGCACCACCTGATTGGTTAAAGAACAGGCTATTGTATCTAAATGAGATGGGCACACCTATTCCACCCACCTCAAGGCACATTTCTCAAAGTTGTGCAGTTGGTGGATCCAGGCTGGAATGGTGAGTGTAATTACTCTTTAAGGTGTGATTAATTGAATATTCTAATTCTGATGGAACAATCACTACTGGTAATTGAATCAATCAATGGAGCTCTAGAACACTGACGTAGAATATTGAATACACATTCAAAGAAAATCTACTTTTCAAAGGGCTAAATTGGACAATGAGAGAGTTTGTTTGCAGTGCAGGACTGACAGGTTTTCTAGTCATGTTCGATTTTCCCACAAAGAGGAGAAAACACATGCAATACAAGACTTGTGGGATGCTTACCGTACAAAGGATAGCAGACTTTCAAACAGCATACAGTGCTGAGCAGAGTCAGAGTTGTCAGACTGCAGATCCCAAACAGCACTCCGCAGAAAGCGTAGATTAAGCACATGGTTTTGCCATACAGCCACCTACAAAACAAAGAGCATCATGCAGAAATGAGTGCACTGATTCCTCTGATTGGGGCATCTGCAGTCCACCTGCAATGTCTGCACATAGCGTATCTGCAGTATCTACTCACTAGGCTCAATGATCGCAGGGCTGTGACTTCCAACCCTGCCCATGTAGGTTTTCACTCCACTGCTAACAAAGCACACCTCGCTCAACGGCTAGAGGTTTAGTTCAGCTGCTAATTAGTCAAATCAAGTGTGCCAGATTATGGTTGGACGAAAACCTACAGGGCGGAAGATCTTGGTAGGAGTAGGGCTGGGACACACTGCGCCAGTGTGAGGAGTGAGCCAGGTGTGGCCTACCTGTGGTATATGCTGGACATTATTGCTAGGGGATACAGGGACACAGTCATGCCCAGGTCGCTGATGGCCAGGTTGATGATGAAAAACTCGGCCGGTTTCAGCAGATGCTTCTTTTTGTAGGAGACGTACAGCAGCATGCTGTTCCCACACAGGGAGCAAACTCCTGCAACAGAACAATGGAGCTCAGATGTTTAAGCCATCATAACAAGCACTATATACAGTATATCTAACCTGAATTAATGAGATCTAGAGATCTCGTCAAGCTGCTAATTAGTAGAATCAGGTGTGCCAAAATAGCATTGAAATGAAAACCCGCAGGATGGTAGATCTCCAGGAAAAGGGTTGGGAACCACTGTAGCACAATACCATGAGCTATTCATCCATCTAAGGAGCTATGGAATCCATCTTAAAAGTTTACTACAAGATCATAGGTCAACAATACAGTCAGTGCAGATTAAATCAATCATTTAGGATCCAAAACAGAACATGAAAGGACATTGATTTGATTATCATATTTAATCAACATATAAGTATCAGACAAATGATGAAGGATCTATTTCAGTTTAAATAAATGTCTTGCATTTCTAGTAGGGTATATGAGTAATTAATGCACTTCATTCATGCAGAATTATTTCAATCAGTATGCAAGAATATTTAGATATATAAATAAATGATTCTTTGATTAGTTAATTAGATGGCAGTGATTGAATCAAAGTATTCTGTGTGCCTGAATAAACTGGAAAGCCAGCACTGTGGTTGTTGAAATATTTTAATAAAAACCCATGTATGTATAAAATCATTATATACTTTCAACCCATTTGCCAATTCTTGTAAAAATTGGGATGACAAGAAACCTACGAGACCGACGAGGGGGGGGGGGGGGGGGGGAGTTGTGAATGGAAAACATGTTAATCTTCTTGTACAGGGTTTCCTACCCTTTCCAACAATGTACAATGTGTCATATTGAGGTGACAAACAGTTTAGGAATTTATACTTGCAATAGATACACCTGTAATTGTACTGGCTAACAGGGCTCTGGTTAACCTAAAACTTACACAGCTCACAGATAAGACACAACACATCTACATCTAAGGTTAATAAATGACACTGTGGATGTGCTGAAGCCCATTTGGCCCCTTGTATTTGGCACCAAGGGCCCGGGGGTTGGGCGTGGGGGTTTCCAGGTTTAGCATGACAAATATTCTGCTTAGTCTGAAAGGTAGGCCAATATAAGCAATCACTCAGTCAATCACATGTTCAAATGTCAGTCACTGATCTCCAAGATATCCCATTCAGTTTAGCACAGCGCTGTTCCAAGACGTAACAGTCACATACTACTCTGCTAAGACCAAGATGGAGAAGCTATCAGGACAGCGTTAATGCGATTTTTAATGGTGGAATTTACACTGGGTAGAGGTTAAATAGTTGTACATAGGAACAGTGGGGGAGGTCCAAGCCATTGCTATGTAAGCGCGTCTGATGCTACAGCCAACTATTACACAGCAGCAAAGAGCTGAAGCCCCGAAAACTGCTACCTCCTTCAGGCTTGCCAGTGGCCAACTTCCATCGGGCTCCATTCACCTGTGTCCAGAGCTTGGCAATGTCCCAACAATCATCTTTATATTCAGGACAACCAAGGGCACTGTAAAATAGAATGGTTCAAATAGGAACCCTGTGATTCCATAGAAGAACTCTATCTAGTTAAATGGTTCTTTGTACGGGGGTTTTCACACTTCACACCCAAGACAGATGGGTTTCCACAAAGAACTAAAAAGGGTTCCCCCATGGAATGAAGCCAAAAAACCCTTTCAGAACTTTTTTTCTAAGTACCCCTAAGGTTTTCATCACATCCAAAATATTATTCAGTAATATTGAGTACACACACAGGTCCATATAAATAATGTACAGGTCTACTGCATTAATAGTACATTGCCATAGAAGTACATTGTCTTAGAAGTAGTGGCAGTGTAGTTAGGATTATATCACCATGTGTTTGCAAAAAATAAATGGTTTGTGTAGTGTGTACAACACCAGCATGTCTTTTTTTTTATTTGAACCTGATAAAACCCAGGAGGCATTCTCATCTCGTTTCATTTTCAACTGTACAAAAGCCAAATATACTTTCAAATCCAGGAAGTACAACTGTTGATAAATTGTATTAGCAACATGCGTTTACATGAAAGACTTTTGGGATCAAAGGCTCGGGTGGTTAGGGAGCTAATCTCTGGCGCCTTTCAGAAGAGGGGCCCATCTTATTACAGGCTTGACAGAAGCTTTGCAAAATCCAGGAAATGTCAGAACCAGAATGAGACCTGCACATGAGCTCCAAAAATAGCCTGACCAATTTCACAGTGCTCATGTGCAGCCAGTGCCAGCGGACAGCTCGAGGGGCCAATCCACAGGAGCACACCCAACAACACTGGGCAGGGAATGCAGCCGTTATCCAAAGACTTTTTTCTCCTCCATTCACTGTCATCTTGGGATATCGATATCATCATAAATACGTGCTAAATCAACTGGCTAACAGAGAAGCAGAAATTGAAACATCACATTTATTTCTAATTTGCGGAAACCCGAATCCTTCATTCACTTTAAAATGCCTGATCATATTTCCCTTGATACTGTTACTTAATACTGCTCTTGATAATTGCTTCTGTCTGCACCAGTTAAGAGTTATTACAGCCTTTGTCATGGTGTAGCCAATGATTATTGGTCAAATCTCATCTCCGGTGTGACCACGCCTGGCCCAGGCCAATATTACGAGTGAGCCAACTACGATTCCCAGTTTATGTTTACATTTCGACACGTCGACTGTTTCCGTCTCCAGTGTAGCACTCATGAAAATGAAAGGTGAAGGAAACTGGAGCCCCTGTAGACTACACAGCCAATCAGAGCTGCACGAAAGACAAAACGAGTCCGCCAGGGCTGAAATCAATACATTCAATCTTCCAGATCTGCCTGTGTCAGCACTGCAGGTGGAGATCAGTAATGAACTTCATGCCATGGCACAGCCACCATAAAAGCAAGGCATTATGGGTAAGAGCATCGACAGTTTAACCCAATTAAACCCAGTATATAGGAGGTTATTAAGTTTTACAAAACCCCTGTAGTCCTACTCAATCTCAATGATATGTGCGTTGGGTAAATATTTTCAGAATAAAAATCAGAATCATTCATCAAAATGCAGTGCAATTACTGTCATTGTAATCAGCAAAAGGCAGTATGCAGTCATCCAAAACACAAACACACAGTTCACTTACCAAGTACAGTATATACAACTGCAACAGCAAAGTCTGCAGCCTCTGGGATATTTGAATGAAATGTGGTATTGTCAGCTAAACTCCCCATCTGAAATGATAGAAAAATAATATCAGAATCATAATAATAACGCCAGCAGCAATCCCACACACCAGTAGTATTAAAAAAAAAGTAGACATTCTTTTTATTTTACAAGTGTACATTTACCGTTACTGTCCAGATCTGAGAAAGGGCCAAACACACACTTCTTGGGAATGCCAAATCAAAGATGTTTTTTGATGCACAAGTGCAAAGATGCCTATTAAACAATGGTAAATGCAGTATAGACTAGAATAGACAGGGTATATTCATGAACACTATGCCATCAGTTTCAATAACAGCTACACTGTCATTATAGTGTGTGTTTGCACATATTCAGCACTGCGATTGCCACACTTGTTCAGATATATCTATGTGCAAATGAGAGAGAGACAGAGAGAGAGAGAGGAGAGGGAGAGGAGGAGGGAGTGAGAGAGATTTAACTGCCTGGTAACTCTAGTCACCTTAATTCAATTTTCAAATGTTTTCATGATGGCCTTAATTTTCAATGTAATCAAGTATAATGCAATTATTGCTTTATTACTTTATAATAACTGCATGGATGTTTTTGGTGCTACAGGAAATAGCTTGCAAAATACATTTATCTGTATTCTTTCAGCTACCTATGTTCATATCAAAGCTAGATTGAAAATTAAACATGGAAAATTTTTAATTTGAAATAATTATACTACTGCTATTCACCTATACTACTGTACTTATACTATCCTATACTGGTTTTTAACAATGTATGATATGATACTCAGATCCAGTTTACTTCAATTTGTAAAATTACTTCAAATTTACTTCAATTTGTAGTGTAGAATTTCCTTTTTGTTATTTAAGTGTGCATTTGTTTGTGCAATCTAGGTTTACATTGAGGGAAGAACATATTATAAATGTGCCCGTGGAAGAAATTCACCGATTTATGGATAGGTGATTTGTTAGCGTGCCACATGATTATTTGAATGACCGTCACTCCAGCTGTGTGGGAACAGTCACTACCCCTGCTCAAAAGAAAACCATTCTACCGGCAGTCCCTGTGCCCCCCGGTCACAGCAGGTTACTTAACCAGCAGGACTTAATGCAGCTGATAAAGAGCTCTTAGCATACTCAAGCAGTCCTGCGGTGCAAAGTAAAGCTTCCACCCTCTGCATTTATGACTTTTGCTCCTCTGTTTTAGAGCTAATGTTCCTCCCACAGAAATGCAAAAAAAGGTATAAAGGCATTTTCTGTTTTCCTGTTCTGCACTGGGATGGGAATGCGATGATCGGATGGGTTCTCAGTCTTAACCAGAAAGAGCAGATGCGGGCACAGTTTATTCCAACCATGCATTTGCACACCTAATTCTACACATCAGCCCTTTGCTGAATGCAGGTTGTGAGTCATACGCTCTCAGGGTTTACATTTTGCTGCATTGTGGGGGAAGGTTTTTGTGGTTTGAAAAGGCAATGTGTGGAGCTCACAGACAAAACAAAATGAACAAAGCTCTGTTCGGTCCTCTTTGTGTATTTTCTTCTCTCAAAGTCTGAAATGCAGAGACTGAAATGTCAAACGATCACAGGTATGTAAGCTGTGCATTAAGGGAGAAATTCCTGCCTCTAAGGTAGCTAGGAGGGTTATGTTTTGAAATGCGCACAAGAGAAAAAAAACAACATAATTGCACAATTACCTGGATATAAAAACACACAGCAAATACAAGAGGCTGTGCCCTTGCAGGTCATCTTTGAGAAAATGATCAGCAGGTCCTGAGTATCTCTCGTGGAACTGTATTACTATTAAGTATTTACACTACCACTGAAATCAACTGTAACTGAAAATTTTAATTTGCAGCTTTTTTCTATTCTCTGCTAATGTGGAGAACTAGAACTATGGGGCCAAAGCCAAAGCTTGTGTGTCAACAACTTGACAGTAAAATTGCAAGCACTTTGCATGTACTCATCATGCAATTCAAGTTCACGCTTCTGCAAAACACTCAACGCAAATCCCCCAATCTCCCATGTCCAAACGGCAAAATAGCCAGTGGACCTTGTCCTGGCTTATCTGGAAAAGCCCAAAGCTTTCAGCATTTAACTCGGCCATTCTGGAGAATGGAGGAGCAGTGTGGAATGGAGAGAGGGAGAGGAAGACGAGGACGAGGCAGAGCCACGGAAAGAAGTGAAAATATTTCCACTAAAAGTCATGCAGCCGTTGATCACTCACGCGTTGGTGGAGGCTGGGCAGAAGGAGCAGGTTTAGCTGCTGTCCCCGGCCAGTGAGGGGTAAATAAGATGCACAGCCATGCTGTGCTCTGCCACTACACGACACCCCTTACAACAGGAGGGTGCTACTGGGTTCCTTTGAATGCTTCAGTAAATTTCCTGTGGGATATTTCACCAAGCTTACTGAGTTAGCGGGATAACTGCGCTCAGTTAAACTCGGAACCCTCCAAAAACTGGGTTTGCTACAGCAGTTATCCAGCTAACTCAGTAATCCTGCTTTGTGAAATACCCCACAGCTGTAGCCCTGTAACTGCGTGTGTTAAAAGGCACAGTGCTGACTATCTGTTTCCTTTCGCGGGCTCACTCCATAGTAATCTCCATCAACCACAAGAGCCAGTACCACCAGAGGGGCCAGAAAACAACTGTATAATCATACTAGTTTTTCATTTTTCAATCAATAATATGCTGTCTGGACAAAATGTTTCAGAATATTTTAGGGTTGTGCATGTGTGTTCGGTGTGTCTTTGATTATGCAAAGCGGCATGATTAGACTGAAAACACAAGAGCAATTTGATTGATGTGTATTTTATTCATTAGACCAGCATGAAATTCCTGTTCAGTAAAGCAGGCGTGTTTCTTTGTGTGAGTGTGAAGTGTCAAAATTGGTTTTGCATGTAGCCTTTAATTTTTATATTGATAAAATAACAGCTTGCGGTTCATTGAACTTGTACACATATACTTTGGTCTTACTTACTGCTTGTGTTTACAGATATAGCTTATTTAGTATTTAGTAGTGTATACTTTACATTGCTGAATTTAATTATATACATATGTATATGTATTTGCTTTATAGACTTATTTGATTTTCTGTATGTTACTTTGCTAAACATGTTGCTGTTTAGTGTGCTGCATTGCTTTTAAAAAGTGAATAATGTTATTGGAATACATTTTTCTTCATTTAAGGACATACTTGAAACACAAGGAGTGACTAGAACCACATCCAGCTTGCAGACCAAGTCATCTGAGACAGTGAGCACACTTCTAGCGTAAGAACATCTGCCTGCACACCCTGGATAACTGTGCTGAGTAAAACCTGAAAAGGCTCTTTTTACTTCAGCCCATGTTCCTGATTGGGGAGGTTTCCAGGTTTTAATCTGTGTAGTTATCCAGCTAACCAAATAATCTTGCTTAGGGAAACAGGACGCTGATCACTGGGTAAAGATTTAATAAACAAATAAATAAATAACATAAAATGACTATAACAATGTCCCAGTCCTATCTCAATTATTACCACATAATTATAATTCATTATGTAATTAATATGATGGAATATAACAAAGGCAGTGGAGAGGAACTGAGTGAAAGTCAGGGCAGACTTGCGTTCATTACAGCACAAAGGACATACATCTGTTTGGGACACGCAGCCCATGTTGTTCAAAGCACGGAGAAGCACTGCCTTAGGATTTATAACTTCCATTATCAGTGGTAAAGGGCACTGCTAAATCTTTCAGGACAGCTGAACTGAGCGTTGCAAAAAAAAGAAATCAGGCAGACACAGGATCTGAATGTATTCTAGTCATTGTGAATCGCCCTTTTGTGGAAACAATTGATTTACAAAGAAACTGTAATAATGGATAGCACTGCAAAGGTGGCACATGGAAACAAGATATTAATGAATGCATCCTAAACAATCCCACAATGCACCGCTGGATGAAGAAGTAAACAATCAGCCAACGACTTAATTAACTGAAGGAGTACAATGGTCAACAATAATGAAACGCTCTGTTTGCCTTTTAGTAACTGTTAACTGCTGAGAGAGAGAGAGAGAGAGAGAGAGAGAGAGAGAGAGAGAGAGAGAGAGAGAGAGAGAGAGAGAGAAAGAGAGTTAGATGGAGAGAGAGAGGAGAGAGATAGAAGAGAGAAGGAGGATATGCATAGGAGCTGAAGAAAATCCAATATGAACACTCAGATTAATTACTGAAGTGGCAGGGAATGGTTTAATGTCCCACAGGGCATATTCATGTACACTTGGCAGTAGTTCAATAACAGCAACACTGTCATTATAGCACATGAATTTACTCTCACTGAGCACACTTACTTATTCATGCCACTATCAATCAGCCAATCACGTGACAGCAGTGTAATGCATAATCTCATGCAGATATGGGTCAGGAGCTTCAGTTAATGTTCACATTAACTATCAGAATGGGGAAAAATTAGATCTAATTGACTTTGACTGTGAAATGATTGTTGGTGCCAGACAGGGTGATTGGCTCAGGTCATTTAAAGTTTCTGATTGGCCAAGGTTTTTTTAAAGGTGGCTCATCTCAAAGAGTAAATAGTAAACAGTTGCTATTTATATAGTGCCTTTATCCAAAGCGCTGTACAATTGATGCTTCTCATTCACCCATTCATACACACACTCACACACCAACGCCGATTGGCTGCCATGCAAGGCACCAACCAGCTCATCAGGAGCATTTGGGGGTTAGTTGTCTTGCTCAGGGACACTTCGACATACCTAGGGCGTAATTGAACCCTTCGACTGCCAGATGACTGCTCTTACCGCCTGAGCCAAAGGTGGCTGGCAAATTTCCCAATCTGCTTCTCTTTGGCTGCTCAACCTCTGCCTGTTAGATGAGATGAATGATGTCACCCTCCCTTTCTCGGCTGGTGTACGGTCAGTGTCCTGGTGCCACAGAAATCCACAGTGCATCACCCGGCTAGACGCTCAACACTGGTGGTGCTCGAGGTGAGTTTCCACATTCAGCTATCAAAATGCTATATAAATTTAATTCAGTAAAACTTGATAATACAGTTTAGCATTGGCCTCCACGTCTGCTTCGAGGCAATGTAACAGATTAGTCCAGATTATCTGCACAAATAATAATAATCAGCAAAATGCTGAGATTAGAGGTTACAGTGGATCTAAATTTATGGAGTCAGTCACAAAGCCACACGCTCGGTACAATAAAGCAATAATTGCTGTTCTTTTTAAATGCAAAAGAGACAACACCTGACACGGCCACGCATAAAAATCAAAGAATCAGTTATCATGCATTTCTATAGACAAGAAATCCCTTCCTTCATCATTAACAAAAAATGACTCAATCCTCCATTCAAACTGCACGTGTTGCAGGGTGCTTGAGCACTTTGGCAGTGGGAGCTCTGAAACACTAACAGCACTATCTCTAATAGGCACAGCCTAGGTAACTGTAAACTGAAAATAGCAGGTACACACATATACGCACACGCAAGCACATACGCACACACACGCACACACATGCAAGCATGCACGCACACTCACATGCACACACACACGAGCATGTATTCACACACATATATGCACACGCAAGCATGCATACACACACCTACACACACACGCTTACACAAACACACACGCTCACACATGCACACACGCAAGCATGCACGCACACTCACATGCACACACACACAAGCATATATTCACACACATGAACGCACACCTGCACACACACGAACATGACACACAAGCACGCATACACACGAACATGACACACACATATACGAATACACGAGCACGCATACACACATGCATAAACACACAGACGTGCACACACACACGCGTACACACAGACGTGTGCACACACACACGCATACACACACACGTGTACACACATGCACGCGCACGTACACACACACACACACACACATGCGTACACACAGACACGTGAACACACACACACACACACACACACACACACACACACAAGCTCTTTACCGCGGGAGAGACTCGCAGTCACGGCCAACTACATGGTGCTCCCAGGAAACCATAAATCCCCCCCCCCCGCCAACCTTCAGCCGAACCGCTCCTGAAGTCACTAACTAACCGCAACAAAAGTTCCTTCAAAACCCCACAGAAATGACAAAAAGTGAAGTGGCGCTAATTAGTTCGCAAATTAGGCCAAAGAAACCCCTGATACTGGAGTCAGTGCCGCTAATTACCCAATAAAGACAAATAGCACTGATAGGGATACGGTGTCTAACCAACAGTGTTTGTTCAAGCAAATCATTCACACTGTAGATAGTCCGAATGAACCTTCACTTTGCACGCTCAGACTGTGATTTGGCACACTGCTCCGCTGATTAAAAAAATAGCTCAAGCTAGCTTTTGAAACAGCTGGTCGCTGGTTGACCAGTTCAGACCAGCTCCCAGTTTGACATGGCTTGACCAGCTCAAGTTATGTTTTGAAATGGCTGGTTGCCCAGCTACCAGCTCAGACAGGCTACCAGTACTAGCTGGCTGACCAGCTCATACCCAGCTAGACCGCCTTAACACCAGCTTGACCAGCTTGAAAACTGAGGCATAGCTGGATTTTGCAGCAGGGTGTTCAGACAGACAGCCCCTGTGCAGAGTGATAGAGTAGGTGCACATTGTTTACACCGTTTGGCCGGGAGCAGAGTTTCAGCCTACTGGTGGATGCCAGGGCAGGCTGTGACGGACAGCCACACAGGGAGGCATATCACTGGCTGTTACTTGCCGGGGAGTTCAGGCCTCCAGTGCACAGGCTCCAGAATGTGCAGAGGACACTCCAGGCTCTGATCCTGGTCAGAGAAGTTTGTACGGGGGCTCTTCTTGCTGCAGAGAGCCTATACAAAACGTAGGTGCTATTCATATGTACAAGTACTTTTTTTTTAGCCTTGGGCTGGTGAGACTTAAAAGGGGTTAGAAGCAGGGGTTAAAAGCTCAAAAATTCTGATTCATCCAGTGTCTTCCATAACACTTGCTGATACCTGCAATTTCTTTTTTTGCCAGGCAAAGGAATTATATTTTCCCTCAAAGCAGAAATAAGTAAAGAAATAAATACATAAATAGAATACAGTGAATATATTTAATATAATTAAATTCTTGTTTTCTTTTTTTTTCTTTTTTTAAACATATACCGCCTTTGAATACAGAATAGAGTGAATTAATTCTATATCCCCTTGCTGAGATTATACCGAAGAGCATCCAGTTGTGTGCTCAGGCAAAAAAATGTGCTAATTAGTAACATGAAAGAGCTGAGATTGAAGCTTGGCTCTGACTCAGCTATCTTTGATTTAGGGACCGTCTGCAAATTACCAAAGCACCATGCTCCGGGGTCCTCTCTATTGTTCACCCACCTGTAACTGCCATGTTTCAAATAATCTATGATTTTAAAGCTCATTAAGTTTGTATGAAAGATGCATATTTGAATTAAACATGACAGTTCCCCCTTTGTAGTAGCTTACATGCACCAGTCCCAACAAGACATTTGTAAGTGATATATAATTAATATATCCATTGTAGCATACAGAATATAACTATTGGCATAAAGCTTTCCCAGCAAACATGATTATCAATAATTACTCTCTTGATGTCTTCGAGGTTACGAGCTAAAATAGTGATATTGTTTTATCCAAATAATACGGAAAATAAATATAATTACAAAGATCCAATAAGAATTTTCCATTCCAGTAAACACACTATTTCCCCCCCCCATTTCTCTCCCCATATTGTACCCTGTTTATTTATACTGTATTTATATTGTATTTATATTGAGGAAACACTGCTACAACCCTGTCCCCCAGTGGCCTTGGTGTGCAACTGCATCAAACAGATGCCCGCATCAAAGTCAAAATAAACACAGGGGAAAGCAAAGCCACTTAACCCTTCAAGGGTCAAGGGTGACATTGCAAATACAGTACGTGGTTAGAATGTTCTTAACTGAATATTCTAATGCTGATGTAACAATCACTACTGGCAACTGAATGCCATGGAGTTCTAGAACAGTGACTAGAGACTTCTGAAAAAAAAAAAAGAAGAGCATTCCAAGACACCTGCTCTTCAAAAGGCTAACGCTTCAGTGCAGAGGGCCACACTGCAGGAGGGTTACTGTAGAAGGGCCATACAGCAGGAGGGTTACTGTAGAAGGGCCATACTGCAGGAGGGTTACTGTAGAAGGGCCATACTGCAGGAGGGTTACTGTAGAAGGTTCACACTGCAATTTCCTCCCAGCTCACTCTCAGGCATTTTACAGCCAGTAAGCAAAAGCCAATTTGGGGACCAGAGGGAGAATTGTTACCTTATCTTTCTCATTACTGATAACGATGCTCAGTTTCACTAAGGAGGGGGCCCTGGCACCCCACGACCTCGCCGTCTTTACCCGCCGATCTCGAGCACCTCTCACCATGGAAACCCTTACACCAAAAGGCACCTGCCGTGTACCACAGTAAAGAATGGATTAACCACATACCTGGGAGCTGCTCCCTTAATTACCAAGACTGCAATGTGTGAGCACATGGAAACGCATCAGTCACTAGGATCAACATTCAAATCCTCTGTTATAGCATGGGGACACTATCCACAGTGTAAGCTGACAGGACAACAGCAACAGGGCCTTGTGTAAATAACCAGCGTGTCACTGACGGTATTCATTCCTGCAGTACCCAGAAGGCTTTGTGAATGCAGAGGCCTTGACATCATTTCACACAGAGAGAACTGACCTTCCACTGTGAGCCCAGAGAACGCAGGCCAGCGGAGGCTGCTGCTCGTTCGAATGCTCAACCCGATCCCAGGAATTAATGCAACATTGAAAAGGCTTTGGCGATTGATTTGAAGGTGATTGAACCAGATAAATTAAACGGCCAGTGTCCTTTTACTGGTAGCGCTGAGACCCTCCCGTAGAGGAGGGCGGAGAGGGGGAGAGAGAGTGAGAGAAGGAGAGCTCAGTTGTTCCACATTTATGTAATACTGCAGCCAGTGTTAACCCTTTGAAAGTTTTTTTTTTTTTTTTTTCATGTTTTTTCAAAATTCCAAATTCTAAGTCAGCGCTCTAGATCTGTATCGCTTTCAATCTCCCATTCTAAGGACATTCTTATCACATTATTCGTGATCGTACACCTTACAAAGAGTTAAAACTGCTCCCAGTAGGCCTATTCCATGTGATTCAGGGGACTGTGGTTGTGGGCGCCCTGCTTCAGAAGTAAGAGTGTGTTTCATGGAGCTGCGAGAATTCCATAGCTGGGAAATAAAGACAGGAATCGCTTGTCCGCTTTGATGCTCCGGTGGGACCGGACATACCGTGTTGACACAGTGGAAGGGTCACGCCTCAGCGGGGAGGTGGAGGGGAGGGGGTGTAGGGTGTGTGTACCGTCTCAGATTTTTAGCACCATGTCTCCAGCCAGCCGGAAGGACCGAGCTGGAGGCTGCAGTGTGTAACGGCAGCAGACCTGGGTCAAATACCTCATTGTTTTGGATTCAAATACTTTTCTACACTTTACTGAACATGTCTGTAAAAATACTCTCAAAAAGTGCAAAGCCCCACCTTCTAATCCTCTTGGTTGGCTCAATTGCACCAGTAAAGATAAATTGAGCACAGAAACGTATTTGAATCCAAAACAATGATGTATTTGACCCAGGTCTCAATGGTCACGGAGCCCCCAGCACTGATGTGTTTTTACAAACAATGGCTTCAGTGAACGAGAGCGATATGGTCAGATATGTGCCCATACCTGCGCTGGATATTTAATATTTAACTTTAATTACACTGCAGTCTCTTCCTGCAGTATTTCATTAGGCTGACTGCAGTTTTCTCAAGGATTTCTGCTCCTTCCTCCAGGAATAATTTCACCCAGTCCTTCATATCGGGCTTCTCTCTTCTGCCCAAACCACACACATTCAATCAGTCTGACTGACACCTTGAGTTCGCAGTGGCAAGGGCATTCTCTTATGTGCGGTTTCTCTGTTCACGTCATCACGTCCTGGCAGACTCTGTTTCGTGTGCTGGATCCTCATGCCCCTGGAGCATCCGTGTTGTTTTGAACGTGGGACTTTGAAATGTCCACAGACTTGAATGTGTTTTGCCATACTGTTTGGTACCGTTTGTTTTTTGTTTTGTTTTTAAATAGAAAGAAGGTATTGACAGTAAAGGGTGTCCCAGATCCCACTTAATTAAGATCACTTGTTGCCCCTCTTGGGGTGTTCAGTTTTCCTTCCAAAACACTTTTGGAAAAATGGTTCTCCTCCTCTCCCATCGGAATAGTTACCATGCCAGTAATTTTCAACTTTCTGATAAATTATGTTGTCATGGAAACATTAATCCAGCAATTTATAATACATCCATATAATAAAGCGTTGCTCGCTTCTGCGCGTATCTTCTTGTCAAACCGGAAGATAGCATGGGTTTTTGAAGCTTTTTTCCAGAAACATTTGCTTACCTCTGGTCAATACAAGCTTGAATTACACTATAATTGT
This sequence comes from Conger conger, assembly GCF_963514075.1. Classification (NCBI taxonomy): domain Eukaryota; kingdom Metazoa; phylum Chordata; class Actinopteri; order Anguilliformes; family Congridae; genus Conger; species Conger conger. The sequence goes on from NC_083763.1 coordinate 69,806,393, forward strand.
TTTATGTTGAGATAATTATAATGTGTAAGACTATTGGTGTGAAAAAATGTGGCTATTTGTAGGGGGAAATCTGATCTGCTTTACTGTTAGTACAATATTCTAGTGTTTTAAAGCGTACTTAAATGATTGTTTTACCAGCAGGGGGAGTTAAAGAAGCATGTGATATATGAGGCACAGTGAAAATCACAGCGCACGCTGGTGTTTGTATCTACAGCGAGGGAGGCATTGCTTTGAGCACTAAATTGAGATGCTCTACCTCCGATGAAAAGTCACCGAAAATCAAGCTGACGGCAGAACGCATACTATCCAAAAATCTGAATCGCACCTTCCCACTGGTAAGAACGGCCAGTAGCAGCTGCTTTCCGAGACTTTTCGTGGTGCGGACGAGGAAGCAGGTTACTTTGAACTAAGAGGTGAAAACCCCGGCCAATATGGTAATGTGTCGCTCCCTGCTCATTAAGGGTGAAGCAGAAGGTGCGTGACAGCGGGTGCTTCTTGTGCCATTCTGGCGTGAGGTCCAGTAGTTAAAGGGTTCCACGTGGTTCCAATTTTGAGTTTTTGCGTCGACTGCCGTATTCTCGCCTCCCGGGGCATCAGCGGGAGAAGAGCCAACAATGACGATCAGAACATCTATCAGTAAGTCTCCTTCCAGAAACCCATGGACCACTGAGCGCAGGGCAAGCAGTGTAAAGCGAGCGCATGCGGTGTGGTGAACATTTTTAAACTGTTAGCGCTACGAGGTCTCTAGTTAAAGTTTAGCTTAGTGAATTTGAATTCAGTGCTTTAATGATGTTGAATATACACTTGCTGCCGGTTTTTCGGACCGTTAGCCATGTCTGGAACGCATGTCAGGTGGATGCGCCCACGCGCCCTGGATACGCGCACCTGCTAAATGAATATAATGCAATGCCGAGTAACTGAGCGTGTTTCACTCGAAGTTGGTCCCCCCGCGTCACTGTTGGACCCTGAAGCAGTATGGAGCTTAGATTTCTCTCCTGCAAGAGACAGTTCCCATCAGCCCCAGTCCACACTGCAAAAAAAGCCCCCACACTTCACAGGCAGAATCTATTGCCAGAGAATACATTATGCATACAGCCCAGTATTGGGACGTCCAGCTACATACACACGGATAGCAGGAGGCCTAGAAATAAGAAAAAGTGAGCGCAGACTGCACATTAATTCAATCATTCATTATTAGCAAAATGAAATGAAATGGGTTTGATTCTTCTCATTTTTGACATTACAATTCCTATAGGGCGAATGTATCACAGGGCATGGTGTGCACTGTGCAGACACCGGGTCTGTGCGACGTGACAATAAAACGCTCTTCTGAGGTATTACTATGGCTTATTTGAGTGTGTGTAAATGTCAACCCGGAACGCAGCGAGTTATTGTGCTGTTGTGCTTTTCTCAAATGCGTGCATAGAGCAGCGTGCAGAACATTCTGTGGCATGTAAAGTCACGTTTAATAAAAGTAAATGAATGCAAAATAGCAGGAAAGTAAATATAAGTGAATGCGTTTAGTCATATGCAAATGAATTCATTTTTAGGCAATATATCCATATAACATTCAGTGATTGAATTATCATCGTGTGAAGAATTACATTCAAGTGACCAAAGTGACAGCCAACGGCAATTTTACTTCGCTTGGTTGTACTTCATCAACCATCCGTCCAAAATGAAACGTTGTCTTGCTGGCTGCAGTGGCATGGTAACTTTGGCACAGCAATATCAGGGTTGTTTTAAAGGAATGAGACTGTATTAAAATTCAATTTAGTTTAAGACACTATCGTATTCAGTCTTAAGAAGCGCAAACAAAGAAAAATAATCTCTTACCTTGGCGTTATATTTCAAACTGTACAAATCCCTGCAAGCGTAAGGAATTCATCCAACGCAGCCGTGACCCTCGCACGGTAGTCTTCCGTTCATACGACACCTTTTTCAAGTAAAAGGGCTTATAAGAAACATACAACCTCATTGCTAGCCAATCCTGAATACAAGACTTTGAAAACAAATTGAACGCGTAAAACACCACATAGGAGAAGAGTGCTTCCACGTCTTTCGTTCCTCGCTCCGGACTTCCATAAAACTATGAGTGGCTCAAAGGAAACGCACTATTTAATTAGCGCATCGGTGTTTAACAAGCAGGACGTCAATATGTGTTGACGGTCGGAATTGAACCGGTTTGCAATAGCCTACACATTACCCTAATTTCCATCCTTTCTTATTACTATCATAATTGTTATTATTTGTGCACTTGTTCACTAATGTACTACTCGCACTGTGTACCTGCGTCTTCTTACTATGAACATGGGTGATATACTCCGGAAAGCTGGAATTCGAGAAAGACTGGCGAATGAATGGGACGCGCTGGAGTCACGTTTCACCCCCCCTCCATTCTTAAATAAATACGCACAGACGGGTGAATGAATGTGATATAGCTGTGCTTGAGTTAGGCAACTGGTGATTATATGATTATAATTACAGTTATAATTACAGTACTGGCCAGTGACAGATTTTAAGCAAAATTGGCATAGGCTATCAATGACAAATTAATTACCAGTGAACCTTTTCTGACCTAGTGTGATATAGGCTTAACTGTAATGTAGCACAGTTAAACCCAATGATAGGTCTCCACAAATTAATAGATACCCTACTTGTGCAACAATGGCATCTAAAAATAGGTTATATAGATAGGACCGCGCGTTTTAACGTTTTCAAACGGTGTATCCTGTTACCATAGTGATTGGAAATGCCACCGTTAAATAAAGGAATTACTGAAAACCATAACCCACACCCTGGGCCAGTGAGACTTAAGGGGTTACTAGCAATGGATAAATTCCAAGAAAACGTCAATTTAGAGTCCCTCTCGCACTCAGGAAAAGGAGACAACCAGTGACGTGGTATTAAATGTGAAATTCCACCTGAAAGGAGCCCGCTTGTTCTTCACGAAACATTAAAAATACCGTTGCCTCAAAGGAAGAAATCATGTCTGTTCCAAAATAAATGTCTTCAGTCACGTTAGTTTAACCCAGCAGTGGTAAAAAATAAAATAAAATTTAAATGCAGCTCAGGTTCATACTTACTGTAAGCAGGCTTTAATGTGGTTTTCAAAAACACAATTTTCCTGCACTTGACAATGATTCTGATAGCCTAACAATGGCAAAAAGAGAAAACCGTCCCGTATTTGGCGGTCAACTTGGGCCTCTCATTCTCGTTGAGAATTCTCGCTGTACCAAAAAGAGCAGCCCCACCTACACTTCAAGGAGTTTATCCCTCAATATAATCCTGCCAGGTACCCAGACTCCTCAGTCAGTTGGCTGTGGCAGAACTCATAGGTACCTAGACCCGCAATTTTGGAATGGTTGGACTCAGATGCCGTTGAAATTTCACATTTAGCGCATTATAAATGTTATGAGACACACATTAGCCCCTGCCCAGCAGAAGGCCAGTTCTACCGAGGAACCAACGTCTTTTCCTCCCTCAGTACAGTAGTACTGTCATGCCTGTGTCACAAAATGGCTTCCTTTCAGCTCGGTCTAAAATGTATTTTTCCTTCATTTTTGCCCCTTGAGAGCAAAGTGTGTCCGATACCAATACCCCATAACAGCGTTCCATCAATTCGTTTTAAGAGCCAAATGGAAATGGAAAATAAATCAAATTTGATACATTTATCGAGGATAATCTCTAAGGAAACAGAACAGTGGTCCGCATTAGGGATTCTCAACTGAAAGAAAGCAAGTTGTTCAAAGGCATTTTCTGTTCACACACACACACACACACACACACACACACACACACACACACACACACACACACAAAAAGCTACATTCAAGCAGTAAGACCGTTTTGGCCCCAGGGAGAGATTTGTATTGAATTCATGGAGACAATAAATATTTTACTGCACTCAACTGGACATCCCATGAACATTCCATGGCGTCACCATAGCGACACTCGGGGCGGTGCTGTTTCTCAAAGAATTACAACTAAATACAGATACAAAAAATATTTCACGCCATGTATTGGTTATGTTTTATTCTATTTACAGTAAATTTGTTATAAATATAATACATTTTCTGAAAAGCAGTCATGTAGATACACTTAAATAACAGCTTAATCAAACGGTAGAGTTACAGTAAGGGGAATGATTTGTGTGTAGAAAATTAAAACAGTGCGTGTGGGACTCGCACAGCCTGTGCCGACAAACTGAGATATTTTCATCAACGGGTTGGAACGATCTTTCAAAAAAAAAAGTCTGGTGTCACAGCTCCAATTCAGTTACAGGGCTCCAGATGGTTAAAGATATGACAGCAACCAAAGAAACCAAAGTTTGTGAAACGAGAGGCACCGTTTCCAACTAACCGAGTTCTCCGCCGATTTCCAGTTTACCCAACAAAGCACTCGTCTCCGGCTTGGTTTCATGTGTGGAGGCCAGCTAATGATCTTTCGTTAGTTCAAACACTTCAATCGGAACGATTCCAACACCAAAAAAAGTTCTGTGGAAGACCAAGAACCCCCCAAGAGGTAAAGCTGCACCTTCATACCCCACTCCTTCTCCTCTTCTAAAGCGTTAAAAAGAAGTTACAAGCCGGGACGAAAGATAAATAAACAAAGAAAAAATAATTTCACTCTTAAAAGTCCATAATGCTTTTTTTTTCTGTCGAGACATAAAACTGTAGCTAGGTTTATTTAAGATCTTGCGATAGCAATGTTTACAAGCATGTCTGATGCAGGTTCTCTCTCTCTCATTTTTTTTTTTCCTCTTAAGAAGTACAAAATGAAGATTCCAGTATTGGGTATTCAGTTAATTGTAGTCGATTTTCTAAAGTTAGTTCAGACGCTATTGATAATGATGAGAGCCGGCATAGAGTTCTGCTGGCTGGTCTCGCACATGGAGCCTTGGTCGGAGAGCTTAGCGAAGACGCGGGGAGTGCCCAGGTTGTACACCCCTGCGTGGATGAAGCAGGCAGTCAGCCGGATCTTGTGGATCTCCTGGGCCTGGAGCCGAAGCTTGTACTGGGTCTGCCCCAGCCAGGTGAAGGACCCGTGGACCTCCAAGGTCTCAGGGCTGCAGGGGAAAGGGGGGGGGGGGGGCAGAGCTGGAAGTTAAACGAGCAGCACTCGACAGACGGCGGTTTGGTAGAATGGGTAGGGAACAGGGATTCTAACCTAAAGGTTGCATCATACAAACCGGAATTGCTTCACTGAAATATCCAGCAATATAAAACGGATACGAAGGCGTTTTTGGATAGGAGCGTCGGCTAAATGCTCACAACAATTAAGACGGGTTTTATGACCGTACCCTTGATCATGTCTAAGTGCAATCATTATACTGTGTAGTGCAGTCAATGTCATTGGGACTGCATGTTGGTTTACCTTCAGTTATGTGGCAATTTTGTGTTGTTCTTTTTACTTCACCAAATAAATATAAGCCTCTTAATAACCTTGTAAAGATATGCAAACACTGAACCATTGTTTTAACAACATGCTGCGACAATTGAAAAAAATGAAATGGAAGTTAACTATCAACGTGAACAGGCACATTAAATCGCTGTAATATCAGTGTTTCTGTCACGATGGAACATGTTAATTTAAAACAAACTTCACACGCGTTTCCGTTAACCGAGCAAGGCGCTCCTCACCTAGTGGCTTTGTGTCTCAAGTCTATGATGACATCAACCTGCGCCAGGGAGCAGTTGGAGAGCCTCAGGGTAACGGGTACCATGCACAGACTGCCAGGGGAAAGAAAAAAAAGAAAGAAATTAGATATGTACAATACAAAAATAAAAATTATACTGAGATCAATCATTCCCCACCTGAGAGGCCCCAGGGAAACGCATACCCACCCCAGCCCAAGGGCAATCTCTCAAAGTGAAAACAGTATGAGCCATAACTGCGTCAGCAATTTCCACAGATTTAATTACTGGGATGATCAAATTACAGTATTCAGAGTGTCATCTGTCATTAAAAATACTAATTTAAATGAAATATGGCTTTGGACGCAGTTTGCCCTCTTGAATGTAATTAATTTCTTTATTTTACATAAAATGTATGCATTTCAACGTTCTCACGGATATACGCCACAGAGGTTCTGAACCCCCGAGCTATCCTTAATGATGAGTGTGTGGATTTATACACGGCTGCCAGCAAGCGTTGGACTGGAGTCACGAGAGTGCTTTACGGTGTAGTCGGTAACGGAGAAAATATTTTACATATCTTACAACTGTAATGAGTTAGGCTTAATTATAATTTTTTTTAATGAAAAGCTCACTTATTTCCTTTCCGTTTGTCATGCCTACTCGTTCTCCCACATGCGCTCTCCACGTGCATCATTGGTGCTTTCAGCCATTAAACTAAATTTTTTTTTAATATGATATTTTAGGTTTACGAAAAAATAAATAAATACAGCCTTTCTACAACAAACGCCACCCAAGTATTTTTCTTGTGTCATACTGCTAAAGCTAATCTGATGTGGGAGATGTTGAAGAAAATGAAGATTACTGGAAAGAATATGCTATGCAAAAAAAAATCCCATGAGCGTGGCCGATGTGGGCTGAAGGGCAAATATGGGCCTGTAGGGGGCGCTCTCCTCACTGAAAACCAAGGTCCTTCTGTCAAAGAACATTCATTACATAGGGTACTGCAGTCCTCCTGGACACGTGGTTTGATAGCCTCAGATTTTGTAATTACATTACATTATTGGCATTTGGCTGACGCTCTTATCCGGAGCGACGTACAGTTGATTAGACTAAGCAGGAGAAAATCCTCCCCTGGAGCAATGCAGGGTTAAGGGCCTTAAGGGCCCAACGGCTGTGCAAATCTTATTGTGGCTACACCGGGATTAGAACCACCGACCTCGCGTGTCCCAGTCATGTACCTCAACCGCTACGCTACAGGCCACTATGTTTGAGTTCTGCAAATTAAAACCAAATGTTTCTTTTTATTTTATTTATTTCGCCTCGGGCTGCTCGCATTCATTTAAAGTTCACGGGATCGGATTAGAGGCATTTTTCTGAAAACATGCAGATTTGGGGGAGCGCCTGGCTGCAGGGCTGGTAGGCTTTGACACAGATGCAGTCACACAGAGAGCCACAGTCCCCGTGATCCACACCAGCGCTCCAGCAGAACCAGCCATTATGCAGGAAACGTACAAGTGAACAGAAAGTATGAAACAACGCTCTTTAATGAGTACAAATGTATTTTGGTCATTTATTCCAGGTACCATTTCCATAAGAGCGGAAATTCTGTTTTTGAATGAATTCCTCACTGAGCACTTTATTAGGAACACTGGAATACTCCATTTGGTCCCAAAACGGCCTCAATTCTTCATGGCACGGATTCCACAAGATGAAAACATTCCTTTGAGATTCTGTTCCACGTTGTCATCACTGCATTTCGCAATTTCAGCAGATTTGCCGGCTGCACAATCTCCCGTTCTGCCACATCCCAAAGGTGCTCCATCGGATTCAGATCCGGTGACTGGGAAGGCCACTGAAGAACATTGAACTCATTGCCATGTTCATGAAACCAGTTTGAGATGACTTTTGCTTTCTGACATGGTGCATTAACTAGTAATTTCACATAATTATGAAAATAAAAAAACTGCAGTGTGACAGACGGACTTAGCTGACGGAAGGCGAAAGCTATGGTCGGTACAGGACCCGCTTTGAATAGACAGTTAGGAATCCGCATGCAACAAATCCATCCAAGTCACATTCTCATCGTTTTGATTTGGGGGGGGGGGGGGGGGGTTAAATCTCAAAGTGAAGTCTTTGCTCCAGGTAGGCCTGGCCTTCTGTACCCCATTACAGATCGATCCGGCTCCACTGATCCAGCACACCCATGTCACGTGCGCCTATTTACCGCGGTCATATTTCACTTTCGGGTCGGTGCGTGTTCAAAGTGGGTGCCGAAACCGTGAAAATTTACACGCTTCAGATATGTTTTAATAAAATATCACTCTCCGTTCATTCACAGAAGAGGGGAGGGCGGGTTGAGAAATGTTCGGTAGGTGGAGGAACAGGGCGTCCATTTTACCCGCGCCTCATCAATCTCAGCCACACGTGCGCCACTTCACCTACACAACGGCACGACCAGGCCAGTTAACGAGCAGCCAGAGGCAGATTTACACTCCGGTCTCCTTCCTGTGGGCTTCAGCATCCATAAATTGCGTTTCCTGCCACCGCGCGGTCGATAATGGCAGGGGTGCCGAGGGCAGGCCCCTCAGAAAGACGGCCTTGACGAGAACACAAGCCTGAGGGGCGTTTGCGTAAGTCAGCATTTTCAAACAATCGCTTATTTTTCTCCTCTTTTATTCTTTTTCTTGCTCTTTCTTTCCTACTCCGAGCGTCCACCTCAACAGGAGAGGCTAGGGCAAGTGGCATGACAAAGAAATGACGACGAGGAAATCGATAAAAACATGACTCAGGCAAACGGAATGTCTTCGCTCCTTCAAATGTCAGTTTGAAGCTGTGCCAGTTACAGATGGGGGGGAGAGGTGTATCCACAGGTTGAGCATTTATACTTCGGCGAATCCCAAAAAAGACTTCCGCCAAGGACGCGCTGGAGTTTTCTGGCTCAAAGGAAAGATTGGGAGTTCCTAAAGAAGACCGTCCTCAATCTGACTTCAGGAGCAAAGAGTGATTGGAATGAGCCGTATGTGGGCATTGCGCCTGTGACTCCAGAACGATACTGGGCTGGGTGAAAGAGCATGTTTACATATGCACCACCTCCGTGAAAAGGGTGACTAGGGCTGAGCTAAAGGTCATTAGAAAGGTTTGCGGAGGCACAGGTGTTATCGTTTTGTATGGTCTGTAGAGCAGGGTGGAGGTGAGAGGCGGTATAGAGACCGGGGGTGTCGGTGAACGTACCTCCTTTGAGGAAACGGGTGACTGTAGGATTCGGGGTAGTGCAGGTTGGTTTTGATTAGGTAGGACAGCTGCTCCATGGAGGGCCGGGCCAGGGGAGGAGGGTGTTCGGGCCTGAATTTCAGCAGCACCATTTCTTGAGCTTCCTGCGGAGTCGAGAGAGAGAGAGAGAGAGTCTTACCAGCGGTATAAGGCTAATTTCAAGGTCTCCACGAGGACCTTCAAGAACTGCTCTCAAAGGAAGTACTTCCTTCACAGGAAGAAACATGAGACAATGGACTTAAAAAATACATAACACACTCCCTTATTGGAATCCGCTCGCAGTTTATCACCAAGGTCGTTTCCTTTGGAAACAGGACCCTGACATTACCACATTTTCTACACTGCACTGAATATGATGTGGAAAAGCAATGCAAAAAAAATAAAATAATAATAAATTATTTCTGTCCAATAAATATTTGTACATATTGAGGAGGAGTAGGCCAGACCTCGACAGAAATTCCCTACAGCGTTACTTCCACTGAGTAAAATGATGCTGAATCCACAAAAAAGGTTGATTTCATGCTACACTCACTGAAGTGCTCGTGCAGAAATTGATAAGCCAAGAGGAAGCACAAATTTGAGAGACTGTCTTGCACATGAGTGACTACTTACTGTTACTTCCTGGACACAGTTGCTATGCAACAGTAAAAAAAAAAAAAAAAAAAAGTCTGACTAAATGGTATTTTACCCATTAGTGAGAGAGATTCAAGTGTGTGTGTGTGTGTATGTGTGTGTGTGTGTGTGTGTGTGTACTAATACTGAACCTCTCCTGTATCAGGGAGGAAGGCCACTGCACACACCAAGTTAAGGCGTTACAAGCACCTGAACCCCATTCATATTTCAACAGCTGACTCTCACATATCAAAGGTTTACTGCGTGGCAAAACCCAAGCTATAATTTCACCTTTCTGTCCCAGAAGGGTGAAGACCAAATCAAAATTAATATAAATTTGCATTTTTATTCATTTTATTTATTTGCGCACATAAAATCAAGGTGCTGGGGACGTTGGTTCAAAGGGTTTTTAAGCAACCTATTATTATTTAAATTATGAAATTATTATTCTATGATTAACGAAGACTCTACACAGACAGACGCATGCGAACGGATAGAGATACGGACAGACATATCTACATACACACACTCAGCAGAAAGCAAATGGTGTGTACATGAGAAGAAAATGAGAGTTGATCACGTGAGCCCCTCCTCCTCCGGCCAGCGCGGGGAGCGGGTTTTAACGCGCAGCCCCATCGATCAGTCACTGTCCACATTAATGTGATTAGCTGCAGCCGGCTGACGGTCCCGAGGTGGGACAATGACACCGAGGAGGGAGGGCCGGTCACCTCTAACCGCACCGCTGGGGTAAAAACTCAATCAGCCTTAACCGACACGCCACCGCAGTAACTCAATCGGCCGTAATGCGGGGGTCAGACAATCCGCTTACGCGCACCGCTTCTGCGGTGAGAACCGCAGGCCTTCCACAACCACGCCAAGAGAAATGTATCTTTTTGCAACAAAAACCCTCGTAAAATGTAATGTTTAAAAAAGGAGGGAAGTAAATGAAAACGCTATCATTACATTACATTATTGGCATTTGGCAGACGCTCTTATCCAGAGCGATGTATGGTTGATTAGACTAAGCAGGAGACAATCCTCCCCTGGAGCAATGCAGGGTTAAGGGCCTTGCTCAAGGGCCCAACGGCTGTGCGGATCTTATTGTGGCTACACGGGGATTAGAACCACCGACCTTGCGTGTCCCACTCATTTACCTCAACCGCTACGCTACGCTACAGGCCGCTTTCCCCTGAGAAAAACTGAAAAATAAAAATGTATGCGCCGTGAAACGATAACATACCTCTTTCTGAGTCAAGGAGCACGCCTCCTTCCCGATGGTCTGCAGGGCCACGTGGAGCTGGCCCTCCAGGATGAGCTGCTTATTGTCCTCAACCACATAGGCCTGAATGGACAGAGCACACACACACACACACACACACACACACACACACACACACACACACACACACACACACACACACACACACACACACACACACACACACACACACACACACACACACACTGAGCAGAGCGCAAGCCCAGCGCACACACACAACACGTGGGCCAGCCAGCAGTGTGTCACAAGAGGTGTTCCTGGACCGTTTCTCAAGGTTCATCAGTGCACGGTGCAGCGACAGAGAAACAGGCGGCACAATGGTGAACTGAACCAACAGGGAGGAGATCCGGCTCAGCGACGGCCTTCAGGTGAACAATACTGCAGGAACTATGTCACCTCAAACATCCAGGCCTTTTAAACACCCCCATGGGTGTACAATGATGTACAGTGGGTGTACAGTGAGGAATAATGAATGTCAGTATTATAAAAAAAAATATATTAAAAAAACGGCAGTCGGTCTAAGCCACAGGTGTCAAACTCCAGTCCTGGAGGGCCGCAGTGTCTGCTGGTTTTTGGGTTGTTCTCAGAACCTGTGGTTGATTTAAGTCAGTGATTGGCTAAAGAATGGACACATCTTGTTCTCCAGGCCTTAACTGACAGCGAATTGAAAGGAAACCACAAAAACCAGCAGACATTGCGGCCCCGGTTTGACACCCCCGGTCGAAGCCCTTTCCCCCCCTGCATTCACGCGGCGCCTCCTCCGGCCTTCCTCACGGGCTTCTCTCCGAGCGAATGAAAACCCAGCCTGTTTAGCGTCGGGGGCGGCAGGGTACCTTCCAGAGCACGATGACGTGGAGGTCCACCTCGCTGCACTTGCGCACCACGCCGGTCAGGTCCTCCTCGCCCGACTCCCAGCCCTTGGGGTGCGGCAGGCCGCCGTGGCCCACGGCCGCCTTCTTCTTGGCCTCGGCCGACGGGCACCTCCGGAAGAAGAAGTCAGCGCAGGGCGTGGTGGCGCTGATTATCTGAGGAAACACGCGATGCCGGGTCATCCACACGGCGGTCGGGGCGATGCCGGGTCGTCCACACGGACACACGTCACACAACCAACCGCTCAGGAAGACGACACCGTCAACTACAACCGCTTCCACAGAAATGGCCGACTGAACCCATTTAACAACAGGATTTTTTAGATGCCACAGAAAAAGTGCAACCTCAATGTTTACTTAGTTTACTTGGTTTAAGTACAGGTGACAAAGGTACTTTTACATGTATAAGTAAATTTTAGCTTACATGCAGTACAGGCAGAAAATCTGAGTGTTTTCAAGACCAGGCTTGATACAGTGCTGGATACTATAAAGTCTGTAGGTAAATGTTGAGCACTGGGTACCCTTTTGGGAGCATTGTGGCGCTGAATGGTTCTTGGCATTGTGCTAAGTTTTGTAGCGCATATCTCACCTGTTCATTTCCGAGGTTCACATCAGCAAAGGTGTACTTCTCTTGTGCTTTTGAGGTAGCTGCAAGACAGGAGATGGACAGTTTTGTTACATTGCATTACATTAATGGCATTTGGCAGACGCTCTCATCCAGAGCGACGTACAACAAAGTGCACACCCATAACCAGGGATAAGTGTGCTGAAAGACCCGAGAGGGAAGTACAATTTCAACTGCTACCTGTACAACAAAGATAAGGACCAGTGCTTATTTGATTTTTTTAATAGTAATTCCGCAACACGCTAAAATAAACTGCTTACCTAGCCAAACAAAACGAGCAAAGGTATCATCCTAATACACAAGCAAAAAACACAGGTAAAGACAACAGTTAAGGTTTACAGGGAGGTAGGGAGGGACGGGGAGAGGTGCAGCTTGAAGAGGTGCGTCTTCAGTCTGCACTTGAAGATGGTTCAGCGTTAACCAAAACTTTAAAAATCATGTTTCTGACATTCGCTGCTGGGTCGCTCACCTTCCGTGGTTCTGCATTTGGTGGCTCTGAAGCAGAGCTTTCCCCTCTGCCGGCTCGTGAGCTTAGAATCTGCAGGGACACAGAAACGACACAAAAAGCCAAGGAATTAACACTTGAACAGAAGAGCCAAACCCGATTCATCACTCCCTAGGGTCAATTCAGCTCTGCGGAAGCCTTTTAAACAGCAGTGAAATTGTTTCAAAGCAGTATTGTTACT